>NW_027096389.1:0-20000 GCF_019320115.1 Miscanthus floridulus | reverse complement strand
TGAAGCATGCTGAGCTAGTCGATTAGCTTCCTCATTATGCAATCGAGAGATATGTTCAAGACGAAAATCTCTAAATCCTTTCAACAATTGCAAACATCTTTCATAATACGAAATCAAAGCTTCACTTCAGCATTCATAAATTCTAGCCAATTGATTTATAACTAGCATAGAATCACCAAAGATTTCAACAGCATCGGCACGTATCTCCTTCAGTAATTCTAACCCTTTTATCAAGGCTTGGTATTCAGCCTGATTGTTTGTCGATGTAGCAACAATCGGCAATGAAAACTCATACTTTCTTCCTTGAGGTGAAATCAACACAATGCCGATACCTGCTCCTTCACCGTATGTGGACCCATCGAAGAAAAGTGTCCAAGGGGCAATCTCCAGAGAGTCCACTGTATTACAATGCTGAGTGACGAAATCAGCCATAACTTGCCCCTTAACTGCCTTGGTCGATTCGTAACGTAGTTCAAATTCTGATAATGCTAAAATCCACTTGCCGATTCTACCACTTAATATCGGCATTGACAGCATGTACTTGACTACGTCGTCTTTGCATATGACCGTACATTCAGCAGATAACAAATAATGCCTTAATTTGACACAAGAAAAGTATAAACACAGACATAATTTTTCGATGGCCGAATACCTCGTCTTAGCATCCACTAATCTTCTGCTCAAATAATAAATGACACGTTCTTTCCCTTCAAATTCTTGAATAAGAGCTGAACCGATAATTGTATCATCAGTTGACAAATATAACCTGAAAGGCTTTCCGTGTTGAGGTGGAACTAGCACTGGAGGATTTGTTAAATATTTCTTAATTTCATCGAGGGCTAACTGCTGCTCAGCTCCCCATACAAATTCCTGATCGGCTTTCAACTTAAGTAGTGGACTGAAAGCCTTGATCTTACCCGACAGATTAGATATGAATCTTCTAATGAAATTAATCTTACCGATCAAAGACTGCAATTCAGTCTTATTGACAGGAGCAACCACCTTGTTAATCGCATCAATAGACTTCCTACTGATTTTGATGCCCCGCTGATGCACCATAAAACCCAAGAATTGTCCTGCCGATACACCAAATGCACATTTATTAGGATTCATCTTCAATCCATGCTTCCTTGTGTACTCCAGTATCTTTCGTAGATCGGCTAAATGTTTTGTGATATCTCCAGACTTAATCACCACATCATCAATGTAAATCTCCACTGATGTGCCGATGTATTCATGAAAAATAAAGTTCATAGCTCTCTGATAAGTAGCGCCGGCATTTTTCAAACCAAACGTCATAACTATTCACTCAAACAACCCCACATGACCTGGACATCTGAAAGCAGTCTTGGGAATATCTTCTTCAGCCATGAATATTTGATTGTAGCCTGCATTACCATCCATGAAGCTGATAATTTGATGTCCGGCTGCAGCATCAATCAACAAATCAGCAATCGGCATTGGATAGCCATCCATCGGTGTGGCTTTGTTGAGATTCCTGAAATCAATACAAACACGAAGTTTTCCATTTTTCTTATAAACAGGAACCACATTAGAGATCCACTCTGCATATCGACACTACCGAATAAACTTTGCCTCAATTAATTTAGTTATTTCGGCCTTAATATCAGGAAGTATATTAGGGTTGCATCAGCGCGCTGGCTGCTGATGTGGCCAAAATCCAGATTTGATAGGTAACCAATGTTCAACTACCGATCGGTCTAATCCAGGCATCTCAGTATAATCCCAAGCAAAACAATCTTTATACTCTTTTAACACATCAATTATTTGCTGCTTACACTTGGAATCTAACTTAGCACTAATAAAAGTAGGTCTTGGCCTATCGCCATCACCGATATCTACTTCTACTAAATCATCTGCCGATGTGAACCCTTGACCTAATTTTCCATCATCGGCAAACCTATCCATTAAAATTCTTCTTCAGAACCGACTGCTTGGATCGGTGGAATTTCATAATCAGCAACTCTAAGGAACTCTTTTTCCCAAGCTTCTCCTGATATGCATTTAGTTCGCTCATAAGTATCTGATTCTGCCGATGCGATGATATAAGAAGAATCACCAGGGACAACCTCAATCTTATCCCTAATCCACTGTACGAGGCATTGATGCATTGTAGAAGGAACACAACAATTAGCATGAATCCAATCCCTCCCTAGAAGCAGATTATATGCACCCTTGCCGTTAATAACAAAGAACATCATCAGCAAGGTTTTGCTGCCGATGGTCAATTCAACGCATACTGCCCCTTTAGCCGGTGACACATTGCCTTCAAAATCTTTCAGCATCATATCGGTTTTGGTCAAGTCTTGATCTCCCTTACCAAGTTTTCGATACATCACATAAGGCATAATATTAATCGCAGCCCCTCCATCAATAAGTACCTTAGACATAGGCTGCCCATCAACTCTGCCCTTCACAAACAAAGCCTTAAGATGCTGTCTCTCGTCATCGGTAGGTTTCTCAAAAACAACCATCATTGGATCTAGTGTCAACTGAGCTACTTGATCAGAGAGAACAACTTCTTCCTCTTTATCAGATAGTGCCAAAAACTCCATCGGCAACATGAATACCATATTAACATCTGCCAATGGACCCTTATTTTTGTGTTTTACCTGCCACTGCTGATGACCGGACCTCTCATTGGAGGAATTTTCCTCTTGGTATAAATCCTCCTGACGCTCACGTTGCATCCTCCTTCTCTGCGTCTTTGTCAGACCCTCCGGGCACCATCGAGGAAACTTGGTTTTCCAAACCGGCTGATAACAGGTCCTAGTTGACTCTACACGGTGTATATTAGGGTCCCTATAGAATATTTCCTCATCGAGAACTCTTGCATTTGCCATTTCCTCAAGCTCCTCTTGATTCCTTGGAAAATATCCAGCGCGTTTACCAAGCCTTTCATGTACACTAAGTCTACCCCCTAGCCGATCATGCACTGATGCTCTACCTCTGATCGGCTCATTGATAAATAAACCCTGATTGCCAGGTTGAAACCTCCTTTCTGACCGATTGACCCCGTAATAACCATTGCACTCAGGGCAATTTTCAACAGTTGGTAATTTAATACCTTCTTCCCAGCAATGGATAAAAAACGGGCACTCCAATGATCTTTATGCCGATGCCATTCTTCCCGACGTCTCTCTTCTTGCTGTTGTCGATATCGGTCATTTCGCTGACGCCAACTCTCCTGCTGCCTTCGATGAGTAATCACAATGCCAGGTCGAGGAGGATTTTTGGAACTACTGCTTTCTCCCAGCAAGCCCTTACTTTTTGCATCATCGGTAGTTATCCGATGTTGGGGATCTACTGATGCATTTTTCTCAGCAGCCTCTGATGTCAATACTTTAGTCTTCCCTTTGGCCTCCAACATATTTGCTGGAAAAGGGTGTTGATCAATTTTCATCGGCTTCTGGGCCTTGGAAGTACCAAACTTAATTCTCCCAGATTCAATAGCCGATTGTAACTGTTGCCTGAACACCTTGCACTCATTTGTACTATGTGAAGTTGCATTGTGCCATTTGCAGTACAAGATCTTCTTCAACTCTTCTGCCGATGGGATCATATGATTAGGTGACAGCTTAATTTGGCCCTCTTGAAGCAGAAGATCAAATATTTTGTCGGCCTTGGTGATATCAAAGGTAAACTTTTCTGGCTCTTTTTGACCAAAGGGATAAGATATCGGCTTTTTATTCTTAACCCACTCAGCTAAGCCAATAACTGGTTCTTCATCAGAATCAGAATCTCTTACTTCTTCAATAAATGATACCTTTTTACTCCAATTCTTTTTAGGTTCAAAAACCCTAGTATCTTGATCAGAGATCCTTTGCACAAGATGACTGAGACTTTCAAACTCCTGAGAAGCATATCTGTCTTTAAGATATGGCAATAACCCTTGGAAAGCTAGATCGGCAAGCTGCCGATCATCCAGCACCAGACTGTAGCACTTATTTTTTACATCTCATAGCCTTTGCACAAAGCTTTCTACCGATTCATCATTGTGCTGTCTCAATTTTACTAAATCGGTAAGCTTCTTTTCATGGATTCCAGCAAAGAAATACTTATGAAATTGTTTTTCTAGATCAGCCCAGGTAATAATAGAATTTGGTGGTAATGAAATGAACCACGTAAATGCCGATCCAGACAAAGATGATGAAAATAATCGAACTCTTAATTCATCTCTGCTAGCTGCCTCTCCACATTGAATAATGAAGCGATTGACGTGTTCCATTGTTGATGTGTCATCTTGCCTGGAGAATTTAGTAAAATCTGGTACCTTGTACCGATTTGGGAGAGGAATTAAATCATATGCAGGAGGATATGGAGTCCGATAAGAATAAGTATTGACCTTGGGCTTTATCCCAAACTGATCCTTCATAATTTCTGCTATCCTATCGGCCCAAAAAGCATCAGTCTTCTGATGACGAACTGGCTGAATTTCTATAGGAAGTGCCTGCTGATATCACTCCATATATCTTTGTGGCCCACGATCTCCAGCAATCGGCATATTCACCGTTACTTGTGGTCCATTAACCTGTTGGAAAGGATTCATCGGCTGTGCTGCCGATGCTTGATTCTGAAAACCAGTTTGCATATGACCTTGTTGAATCCTTGCAACCTGCTGATTTTGCTGAACTGTATGTTGAACAGGTAACTGTCCTGACCAACCATTATTAGAACTCATCGGTACAAAACTTACCGATGGCTGGTAATTTGCTGACATTGTTGGATAATTATAACCAGCTTGAGGCATGAACTGAACCCCAGTTTGACTCATAACAGGGGCTTTCTGCTGCATCGGCAGTAAGCTTGCCGATGGATTTGAACTGGGCGTTTGAACCAAAGGCATCTGGAAACCCTCTAGAGTTGGTTGCACAGTAGTTGCTGTGGCATATTGAGGCACTTGAGCCATCGGCGAAATAGCCGATGGTATAGGAGCTTTTCCTACTGCATCAAACACTTGAGGTAATCCAGGATTGAAACAGATGGCTCTGGAGGCATACCATATCCCCACCAATTAGCAAGAATCTGGCTATTTTGAGACACAGGACCTGACATAGCTGATGCCGATAGATCTGTATTAAGCTGAATTCGTCCTCCTGGTAGTACCGGATCTGATCGTATCGATATAGATTGAATATTAGGTAAGCCTGCCGATACTAGAGAAGAAGTAACTTCTGTACCCACAACGGCCGAGGGAGCCGATGGAGTATTGACAGATGCCGGCTCTGGTTGGTGATAGGCAGGCTCAACATAATGCGGTGACGCTTGTCCTTCTTTGAGAGTTCGAACCACAGCATTATGAACAGTATTGGACAGCACATTGAAATGATTAATCAAAGCATAATTTACTACAGAATTAACCATCTCTTGAAGTTTACCAGGATTGGAGTCAAAGGTAACCTGCCGAGGCAACGACAAATCTTGCTTCTGGATGACTTGTCCACTCTTGTTCAGGCTAAACGATTTCAGACAAAGCTGCCTGTATTCTTCTACAGCCTTTTCCATAGCCTGCCTCTGCTCTTCCTTAAGATCTTCTTCTGATACCGCGATAATGTTCCCCGCATTGATCTCGGAATTGAACATACTGATCGGATTGATTGGTCCCACCAGGCGTGCCAAAAGATGTGTTGATGCAAAAGTGGATCTGCAAACACAAAGGGCTAATACCCGAATCGATATCCAAAGCGTGCCAGTCGATTTGACCTGTTAATCGACAAGAATGAAGATACGAGCACTTTGGTCCTGACAACAGCGATACGCCCAGAAGTCACGGCCAAGAGGTACTCACGCGGAACTCGAGAGTCGCCGAAGGTCGCACTGAGACAATGCAACTCGCCGAATCAATGAGAACTCGTAAAAAGAAAAAATATGCAAATTGACGAAGTCGCCGAAAAGTAAGTAGATGTAAATAGGAGTAAAACTTGGTTTTGATATTGATTCATATATTCATTACATTGCCCCTCACTCCATATTTATACCCTGATCTAAAGAGACACAACCAAACACAACTAGGACACCAAGCCCATATCTAAGGAAACACGTGACTCTTACATGAATCATACTCTAACAAATATAGAAAAGGAAATCAACTCTTATCTATTTCCCTGTCCGCCTCAATTACGATGGAAATCTCACCGTTCTCCTTCCCATCAGCATACTCCCTGTTTCATCGGCAATAGTCTTCAAGTCTTCCTTCATCGGCATACTCCCTGTTTCATCGGCAGTAGTCTTCAAGTCTTCCTTCATCGGCATACTCCCTGTTTCATCGGCAGTAGTCTTCAAGCCTCCCTTCATCGGCATCGACAATAACACCTCCAACCTCATCGGCAACGCCCGAGTCTAAATCAATCTTTCCATCGACCACCACCAGCTATCGGCAACCATCTTTACAAGTTGGCTTTCATCGGCTATCAGAATATACAGTAACTTTCCCCTTGCCGATTAGTTCACTCCGATCATTTTGACACGTGCAAAAAACTGTGTCAACAGTCCCAATGTGAAGCAATTTTAGTTTTGAGTTAATCGGTACAAGGTTGAGATATGCATTCGTAGATCTAATCATTGTATCGATTAGTTAGGCATCAAGATGGTTTTAAATGGAGTTGTAAAATAAAGTTGTAGATATCAAGTTCTATGATTTTCATATAATTTTTTTTTATTTCCAACGAAGATCATAGGAAAATTTTATGATTTTTTAAGGTTTGTTGTCCAGAAAAAAAAAGAAATTCCATCGTTGGAATCGGCTAATTCCACCTGTTCACTTACGATAAGTTAATATCACCATATTAGTTGGTTATGGTAGTATAAATATGCTCATTGTTTGTTGCAACAATTTCTTTTTGAAAATAAAAACAAAATTTTAAAATATAAAAAATGAAAATTCTTCAACATACCCTGTAATCCCGTCAGACCCGACCCATGTACTTCAGGCAAATGGCCCAGCCCATAAGCGCAGCCGCAGCGGAGGAGGCCGACCGAGGCACCGAGCTTGTTCTTGTTTAGCCGCCCCTGGCCCGCCGTCCGGCGCCTCCAACACCCTCCGGTCAGCCGACCAAGGACGTCGCCGTCCCGCATCCCGCGCGCGGCGCTTCTCCCGATCTGGCTTCCCGATTACCTTTCCTGCGCTCCAAATCCGCTGGCGGCGGCGGCGGACCGGCAGCTCTCCGCTCTGCTTGGCTGGCGCGGCTGCTGCCGCGCCGCGCATCTGCGGGTAGCGGCCAGAGGCTGGGCGGCCCGCGGCCGGGGCAGGTCCGCAGCAGGCCAGCAGCCAGGGGCATCGTCGCGCTCGCACTCACTGAGGCCGGCGCGGCAGTGCGGCACCGAGCCTGCGCTGACCTCCGACCGTCGTGCGCCGGCTGAGCCGCCGCGGTGAGGCTCCTCTATCCTCTCTTTGCGTCTCCTGTCTACAATCTCCAATCTCGTTTCCGCACACAGCGATTCAGGGATTGTAGTTTTGTTCATGTGTACTGAGATAGTGAAATAGGAACATCAAACATTGATGTATGTACAACAGCACAGTAAAGAGTAGATTACGGTCAGTAAAATGAAATTTGTTGAATTTGTTACTTGTGCTAGAGTTGATGTACAGCAGTGCTATAGCAATACAGAGTTTATTCTTTGGATCATTGAAATATAATTTGTTCATGTGCTAGAGTACAATACAGAGTTGATTCGAAGTGGATGAAGATGAAACACTCAATACTTTCATGTCCATTAGAAGGCATAGGCCAAACAAGAAGTCATATTGTAGATAGATGTGTAAACTTCTTGTTTCACGCTCTGCTACTTGAACGCAGATGGGTCTCAACGCCGTGGCTGTCGCCTTCTACGCCTTTCCAGTACTTATCTCTGTGCTCGCAGTCCGCTTCTTCTATGTGCTGTGGCACAGTGGCCAACCAGCGTCGAGGCCGCGCGCCACTGGATTGCGTTGTCTCATAGTCCTTGGCTCCGGTGAGTACGTATTTCGGTCTTTCCTGTCAAATACCTTAGGGACAAGTCTTGGATACGGTTGCTTGGTATATTAAACAGTACTGAGTACTCAAAGGTGTAAGGGCATGCATGAGTACCAAGATGTGGTTATACTGAATAATTGTTGGTAACTGCAAGTTCATAAGCGAGTTTATTTTCTTCTATGGTAATAAAAGCACAACTCTTGGTCTCCGTATATGGGAATTGCATTTTCACTGACTTAATCTTGATAGACTGTCACAAAGAGATCATGGGACAAAATCTTGTTTCGTCCAGAAACATTATAGCTCGTAGTCAACCGTAGCATTTGTGACGCAGCAGTTCTGCTTTTGAGAGGGCATTGTCACAGTTTATACAAACTTGGTGCATGTTTAAACTCAGTTTCTATATCTGTTGCCATGTGCAAAGCTGATAAGACAGCTCGAACTAAAGATGTTTGTTAGCTAATAAGATAGCTTATATATGATGTTTTGTTACAACACTGAGCAACTCTCATGACCCTGGACTGAGTTAGGAGTCTCCTTTTTGTGGCATCTGCTAGACATTTTTCAGCTCCAGCTTCTATTCTAAACAGGGCGCATTTTTTTTATATTTTTTTTTTGCACTTTGGTTGACTTCCTTCAGTAGTTGCCAATTTGCTAATGTCGCAATATCTTGTCTTAGTCACATATTCATTCTCGCCCTATTTAGCATGTATTGGCTTGTTTAATGGCGGTATTAAAACTGTCAGGATCTTATCATTTTACAATTTACAATTACAAAGCACACTTGTATCTCTTTGTAATAAGTATATTTATGCAGAAATTCTATTCACATTGGATCACTATCAAATAGCACATCACTAGCATTATTACTATTTTACTGGACTCTTGTTCACACTCTTGCTAGAACATTTGGTAGTTTCTTTGAGTTATCATTATCAAGTGTCTAAGTTGTAAGATATGTAGCTTAATGAAACATGTGTTATTTTGCGTTTTGGTTGTTAGGAGGGCATACCGCAGAAATGATGAATATTGTAACAACACTTCAGAAGGATAGGTTCACACCAAGATACTATGTGGCTGCACTTACTGACAACATGAGTCTTCAAAAGGCACAGGTCTATGAACAGTCACTTATTCAGGTGGAGGTCAATTATTATGTTGCATTGAACCAATTATATGCTGGGAACTTGCTAAACTATTTAGAATATGGAATATGATTATATTTAGTGCCTTTTCAGAGTGATGGAATGAAGACTGCCGAGAATGCTCATTTCATGCAGATATACCGTAGTCGTGAAGTAGGCCAATCTTATATTACATCCATCGCAACAACATTTCTAGCCACATTGCATGCTATGTGGCTAGTAATAAGAATCAGACCACAAGTGGTGTGTACCCAGTTCAAACTATGGTAGCTATTTGCAGCATGAGTTCAAATACTAAAGCTTTGTAATACTCCTTCAGATATTTTGCAATGGTCCAGGGACATGCTTTCCTCTATGCATCTCAGCTTTCCTTCTGAAGGTAGCCCTCACACCCTAGCTTCTATGCTTGCTTACTTGATGCAGTATGAGATTTGTGCGATTGATCTTGGAGGATAAATGGATAATATTGCCATTGATCTTACTTGTGCTTGTTAATTTCTTCGGCCCAAGTTTCAAGTTGATGCCATATTTTCTATTATCTAACTAGTTTAGGATTGCTGTCTTTTTGTAGGTGCTTGGTATGGGATGGTCCTCCATTTTCTACATTGAAAGCATTGCAAGGGTGAAGAAGCTATCATTGAGCGGTTTACTGTTGTACAAGCTACGGATAGCTGACCAGTTCTTTGTGCAGTGGCCCCAGCTGCAGCATAAGTATCCTCGAGCATGCTGTGCAGGTCGTTTGATGTGAAGGCTTGATCATATCTGACATTGGGATACCGTATTTTCCAACTCAGGGTTTCAGAATACGATGGCAATCTATGTACACTTTAACAAATACAATTGTGGTTGCCTTAAAAAGAAAGGCTTTACAAACACTCACATTTTATATTCATATATGCAGGCATGGAAATGCAAGTTACATGCATAGTCTTTCTGAATTTAAGAGAATCAGAGTGGGCTTATCAAGTTATTGCAGAATGTAAAACTTATTCTTTGAGAGATATAACCTGTTTATAATTGTGCCTGGTCCCATTTGTTGATTCTAGTCAGCATCGACTTGTGCGTTGGCTTTCAGTTCAATAATCTTCACAGTATTTGCAAATTTCTCTAAAATTTAGTGCTGTTCATAGATGCAACAGCCAAAATGATTCATGTTAAGAGCTACTTTGGTCATTACTCATGAATCAGACAATGGCTGGCATAGTATTGGCTACCATGAGAACACTGTTGTTAGCTTGTGCAGGTCCGAATTTAATATCCACTAAACGAAGAATTTCTTCTTAGTTACTAATCGTTTAAAGCTTAACCTGTCATGGCTGGCATAGTATTGGCTAGCAAAGAGATTCCATGAGAGTTGCAATTGCAACAGCTGAGACTCACTTGTAAACAGAGGGAGAGAGATCTGACAGGTGGACCAACAAAACGGTGGCCACACGATTCGGTGGACGCCTGATACACGAACACGCCTCACCGCCCGGGCTCGCTCGGTCGCCGGCTCCAGTGTTCCTCCCCGGCCCTCCCATCCGTCATCTTCTCCGGCGACGGTTGATTGGGATCCGCAGCGAGGAGTCCGCCGCGGCGGGGCTATTATCCTTCCCGATAGCACAAGAGGTGAGCAAGCAATCGACTCTCAAACTCTCCAATGCCCCCAAATCCCAGCGATAAATAACCACTAACCAGGCGCCGCCGCATGAATTGCAGGTTCCGCTGCACCTCTTCCGTCGAGATGGAGTCCCGGACGAGCTCATCGTCGAGATCCTCGCGCGGCTGCCGGCCAAGTCGCTCTGCCTCTGCGAGTGCGTCTCGCGGGCATGGCGCGCCTTCATCTCCGATCCGGCCAACCGCCGCAGGTTCGCGCAGACGCTGTGGGGCCTCTTCTTCTCCCGTCCCTACGGCAGCCGCCCGACCTGGGACTTCATCGGCTTGTCTATGTCTTCGGTTTTGCCTCCGCCTCCCGGGGTTGATATGACTCTCTCCTTCCTGCCCCCCACCTGTGAGCTGCTGGACTCTTGCAACGGGTTGAGCGAGGAATATTGGCAACGACATTCACCACCACCCTTCTACATCGTGTGCAATCCAGCCACCGGGGAGTGGGTTACCTTACCCCAACCACGGTGTCAGTCTACCCATAGACACCAGCACAGCGGCACTAGGCTTCGATCCGTCCATCTCCCCGCATTTCCATGTGTTTCAGCTGGTGCAGCAGTTGGATCATTACGAATTCATCGTCTGGGCAGTGGAGATATACTCGTCCCAAACGGGAAGATGGGTTCTCAGAGAAGCCCCATTTGACCGTGCCATAGAATATGTCCAATACACTGGCCAAATGACCTATTTCAAAGGCTTCCTGCATTTCTGCATGATACGCAATTCTGTCGTGTCGGTGTCGGTGAACACAGAGGGCCAGACATGGAGGATCCCCCGAGTGAGGGAAAATGGTGGTGGCTCTGGTTCTTCTGTCTGTCATTCTCAGGGCCGCTTACTTTATGTTGGTAGCAATCTCGACTCAAGTGATGCCATGTCAATCTATGTTCTTGAGGATCATGACAGTGAGGAGTGGATATGGATCTTTAAACAAAGCATCAACAAGCCAGATCTATTTGGACCAAGAATGCCAGGAAGGGTATGGGACTACTACACAGCTGCGTTTCATCCAGACAGCGATTTGATCTTCTTCTATGATTGGTTAAAGAAAAGACTGGTGTCCTATGATCTGAAACACAGGGATGTGCATGTTATCTGTACTCCAGAAGTGCCCTATTTTGAGTTTCTACCAACAGAAGATGTGCATCGTAAATTTTTCCCATATGTTCCGTTATACTCAGGGGCATTACCATCATCTAGTCTCAGCTAGAAATGCTCACGACATTCAATACAAGGTCCAAATTTGGCATTGATTTCTTCAGAAGGAGCTGGTAAACTAAATTATTTTAGGGGGTTTCATGATGGAGGAACCACATGTTGTTGCGATTAGCTTTGTTTGGTGATTCAAGAGGGTTTCGGTGCTGTTGAAATGGAAATATGTTTGTGTCAATCTGCCATCCACAATTTATATGAGCTGCTATCAATGCTTTGGTCAATTAGCTGGCTACATCAGGCAATATCAGTGATGCATGCATCATCTTCGCAGACATGTGCTTCTGAAGCTTCTTGACAAGAAGATTGAAATTTCAAGCATTGGTTTCAGCAGCATGGCAGATGAGGCCTTCGTGCCTTTGAACCATGCTGGCAATATATCCTATCTTCTATTTATTATGTTGGATGGGTACAAGTCTTAGACGTTACTAGTAATTCTGGATGTAATGAATTGGAAAGTAGACTACCTGTTAAGAGCATGGTTTTTAAGGCGGTAAGTCGAGGTGCGGCGACCCGCCAATTCGAGTCGACTAGGCATTTAAGGCGCGTGGCGAGGCGACGCCATACACATGTCCTAACCAACAATGGAGCAGCAAAATCATACCTTGTTGATGTTTGAAAGCATCTAGGCCCCTAGTTGGATTTCGGTGATTAATGTCAATACAAGATTACTATGACTAACGTGTGTTTTGCAGAGGCAATTAAGTTAGGTCATGGTAATGGAGATCGATTGGGCAATCGAGGTTGTCATGCCCCTACGATGGAAATCGTTTCGGTTTTCAAAGGATGGACGACAAGGTTAAGGATGACTAGTTCTAAGTGTCAATTGGAGTTGGAAAAACACTTAGAGTAGTTTAGGACTTTGTTTTTCCTTTGGCCGTATTATGAAGGGGGGTATGAACGGGTAGCTTGACCTAGTTGAGTCTAGTGAGTTAGGTGTGGTGCACACTTGTTAAAACTAGCTCTAGGTAGCTCCCATGAATGCCTAAGATCCTTTGGAGCAAACTTCATTCACATATGTTCGAAAGTTGGAAGTGAATGGAGGGTCAAACACTGATCGGACGCTGGCTCCGGTGTGACCGGACGCTGGCTGCAGGGTCCGGTCAGTTCGTTTGACTGAGGTGAATAAGTCTGTTGTGACCGGACGCTGGAAGGCCTTGTGATCGGACGCTGAGGGCTAGCGTCCGGTCGACTCCAGTAAGGGTCCAGACTTGGAAAAGAGTGACCGGACGCGTCCGGTCAGTGCTGACCGGACCCTGAGGGTTCAGCGTCCGGTCGAGTCCAGTAAGGTTCCAGTAAGGGTTTTATGCGACCGGACGCGTCCAGTCAGTGCTGACCGGACCCTGCCAGCGTCCGGTCGATTCGTTACTACTGGTTCGCGGGTTGAACTGACCGGAGCGTCCGGTCATCACGACCGGAGCGTCCGGTCATCCCGCAGAAGCTCATAACGGTTCGTTTTTCAGGCTGGCTTATAAATAGAAGCTCCACTCGTGAGTGGAGTATCCTTTGCTCATTCAAATAGCTGAAAAACACGTTTGTGAGTGCCAAGAAGAGCAAGATCCTAGTGAGGTGTTTGTGATTTGAGAATCCAAGAGAGTAGCCTCACTAGCAAATCAAGAGTAGCAAAGTGTGCATCCATCTTCTCATTAGGCTTCGCGTGGTCAAGTGAGAGTTCGTGCTTGTTACTCTTGGTGATCGCCATCACCTAGACGGCTTGGTGGTGATTGGAAGTTTGGTGTTCACCCGGCGGAGCTTGTGGGTGACCCAACTCAAGTTCTGAGCGGCTTTGGGTGATTCGCCGCGACGGAGTGTCGAAGAATCAACCCGTAGAGAGCACTTGATCCTTGCGCGGATCAAGGGGGAGCTACACCCTTGCGCGGGTGCTCCAACGAGGACTAGTGGGGAGTGGCGACTCTCCGATACCTCGGCAAAACATCGCCGCGTTCCTTTCTCTCTCTATTTACTTTGAGCACTTACTTTGAGCATTTACTTTGAGCAATTCAATACTTGTTTTTACATCCATAGAATTGCTTGCTAGAGTAAGTTTGGAACTTAGGTTGCGAGTTTGTTGTGCATTAATTTGATATAAACACTT
Source organism: Miscanthus floridulus (assembly GCF_019320115.1). NCBI lineage: Eukaryota > Viridiplantae > Streptophyta > Magnoliopsida > Poales > Poaceae > Miscanthus > Miscanthus floridulus. The sequence goes on along the minus strand of NW_027096389.1, from coordinate 5,931 downwards.
TTCTAGGCACAAGGGGTTAATTGGGCTATCCGTAGGATTTGTTTATTGAAAGAAAATTTAGAATTAGCCCAATTCACCCCCCCTCTTGGGCATCTTGATCCTTTCAATTGGTATCAGAGCCTCGTGCTCACGTTTTTAAGCTTAATCGCTTAGAGCAAGATGTCTCACGGGGATGGACCTCCTCCTATCTTTGAGGGAGATGATTTTCCATATTGGAAAATCCGCATGGAGGCTTACTTAGAAGCTCTAGATGTCGGAATTCTTAAAGTCGCCTCTCAAGGGTTCCCCGCACCTAGGAATGCCGCACAACTTCAAGGCGATGAAGTGAATTATGAAAAATGGAATGCAAAGGCTCGCAACACCATCTTTAGAGGCCTTTGCAAAGATGTGTTCAATCGTGTAAGGAACCACAAAGACGCCCATGCTCTATGGTCGGACGTTTGTGCGCTCCATGAGGGAACCAAGAGTGAGCGTGAGGAACGCTATCATCTTGTGATTAAAAAGCTAAATTCTTTTGAGATGCTTCCCAAAGAAAGTGCTAATGAGATGTACTCTCGATTGAATGTTCTTGTAGAGGAAGTCAATGGGCTTGGACTCACTCAAATGTCACCATCCGACGTTGTGAGAAAAATCTTGAGTGTCCTCCCCATTGACAAATATGGGCACATTATGACCGTGCTACATCAAGGTGATCTTTCCGCCGCTACACCGACACAAATCTTGGGAAAGATCAATGCTCATGAGATGTACATGCACATCACACCACAAGATGGCTCATCCTCTACAAAGAAGAAAGAGAAGGACTTAGCATTCAAAGCTAGCCAAGACAAGGGCAAAGCAAGACTTGAGTATGAGAGCTCAAGTGATGAAGATGATGAAGAAAGCCTTGCCCTCATGGTGAAGAAGACCACCAATATGCTAAAAAGGCTAAACAAGAGTGGCATCAAGTTTGATGGCAAAAAGAGGGAGTTCTACAAGAAGAAGAAGAGTGGCAAGGCCTATATTGTCGGTGATTGGCTCACGGACATTGATTCATCAAGTGGATCATCCGATGATGATAGTGACGATGAAAAGGTGGCCGCCATTGCTATTGAACTTGCATCTTCACCACCACCATCGCCATCATCCTCTACACACCTATGCCTTATGGCCAAAGGTGAACGCAAGGTAACTAAGAGTGATGATAGTAGTGATGATGATAGTGATAGCGATGATGATGACTCACCTACTTATGATGATCTTGTTAAAATACTAAGAAAATATACTAAGATCATTAGAAAGAGTAGAGCTACAAATGAAAAACTTGATGCTAAAAATGATTCACTCTTAGCTAAATGTGACACATTAGAAAAGGCTAATGATGAGCTCAAAGAAACTAATGATTCTATATCATCCAAACTCAAGGAGCTCAAATCTTCTAAGAAAGAGCTTAAAGATAAAAATGATAAACTTGAGTGGGTGCACAATGAGCCTATCACTAGTCACAATAAGCTAAAAGATGAATATGCAACTCTAAAGATCAATTATGATACCCTTATTATTGCACAAGAATTCTTACCAAATGAGCCACATGATGCTACTAACTGTGTTGTTAAGATTGATATAGCTACCTCATGTGATGATTTAATTGATGAAAGCATTGAGCATGGATCTAGTAGCAAGGGCAAGCAAGTGGTTGAGTGCAATGACCATGATGAGTATGTCAAGCTCAAGAGTAACAATGAGAAGCTCATGAAAGATCTTGAAGAAATGAAAAGTCACAACACCATTGTGCTAGAAACTCTTGATCATGACAAAGAGGTGATCCTTGAGAATGAGAAGTTAAAAGAAGAAGTCAAGAAACTCAAGGAGGAGAAGAACAATGATCTTCTCAAGGAAGAGAACAAGAAGCTCAAGATGGAGAAAGAGCATCTCAAGGTGGGATTGAGCAAGTTTGCTAGAGGCAAGCATCTCCAAAATGAGCTACTCATGAATACCGTCATGAAGATGGATAGAAGTGGCATTGGATATATGGCAAGTGTAGAGAAGAAGAAGGCTCAAGCTCAACACCAACAATCAAAGCCAAAGCCAAAGCCAAAGAGATATTTTGAATGTGGACAAGAAGGCCACTTTGCTCATGAGTGTCAAACTCCACCACCACAACCCTTGCCCAAGCATGCTAGACCCTTTGCTTTCAATGCTCACTACATGCTTAGAAAAGATTCGAGTGGAAAGATGAAAGTCATGTTCTTAGGTCCCCAAACAAGAGTAGGCCTAAGAAAATTTGGGTGGCCAAGTCCCTTGTTGAGAAGGTGAAGGGCCCTCAACAAGCTTGGATCCCTAAAGCTTGAATCTCTTGTGTGTAGGTGAACTACAAGATCGGTGGAAGTCATTGGGTTATTGATAGTGGTTGCACTCAACATATGACCGGTGATCCTCGTATGTTCACCTTACTAGATGAAGAGGTAGATGGACAAGAGAAAATAACATTTGGAGATAATTCAAAGGGCAAGGTTAAAGGATTGGGCAAAGTGGCAATATCAAATGATCATTCCATCTCCAATATGCTCTATGTTGCTTCATTGAGCTTCAACTTGCTATCCGTTGGGCAATTGTGTGATCTTGGCTTTCAATGCTTATTCACCGAGAAGGAGGTTGTTGTATCCAAGGTAGATGACAATCAAGTGATATTCAATGGATTTAGATACAACAACTTATATCTAGTTGACTTCACCTCCGAAGATGCAAACTTGAAGACTTGCCTATTCACCAAAACAACACTTGGGTGGCTATGGCATAGAAGACTTGCTCATGTTGGGATGAGCTCACTCAAGAAGCTTATGAAGAATGATTTGGTGAGAGGGTTGAAGGATGTGAAGTTTGAGAAGGACAAGCTTTGTAGTGCATGTCAAGCCGGCAAGCAAGTTGCAAACACTCATCCAACCAAAGCTTTCATGTCAACCACAAGAGTGCTAGAACTCCTACACATGGATTTATTTGGACCGACAACATACAAGAGTTTGGGAGGAAATCTCTATTGTCTTGTGATTGTGGATGACTATTCAAGATATACATGGGTGTTCTTCCTTCATGACAAATCCGAAGTTGCATCTTGTTTCAAGAAATTTGCCAAGAGAGCTCAAAATGAATTTGAAGTGAAGCTCAAGAAGATAAGAAGTGACAATGGCAAAGAATTTGACAACACAAACATAGAAGCTTATTGTGATGAAGTTGGAATCAAACATGAAGTCTCCGCAACCTATACTCCTCAACAAAATGGTGTAGTTGAGAGGAAGAACCGGACTTTGATCACTCTTGCAAGGACAATGCTAGATGAGTACAACACCCCCGAAGCTCTATGGGCGGAAGCAATCAACACCGCATGTTATGCATCCAACCGCCTATTTCTTCAAAAGTTCCTTGTCAAGACACCATATGAGTTGCTCAATGGGAAGAAGCCGGACGTCTCCTTCTTTAGGGTGTTTGGTTGCAAGTGCTACATCTACAAGAAGCGGCAACACCTAGGGAAGTTTCAAAGGCGTTGTGATATAGGTTTTCTTGTTGGTTACTCATTGAAGTCCAAAGCATATAGAGTATTTAATCATGCCACCGGCTTGGTTGAAGAAACATATGATGTGGAATTTGATGAATCTAACGGCTCCCAAGGAGCACATGAGAATCTTGATGATGTAGGTGATGAACCATTGAGGGAGGCTATGAAGAATATTCCGGTGGGAGACATCAAGCCAAAAGATGATGAAGATGATGTACAAGTCATTAACCAACCTTCTTCATCAAATGTACCACAAGATGGTGATAAAGTTGGGAGAGTAGAAAATGAAGATACTCATATCTCCCATGAGCAAATGGTGGTACAAGCACAAGATGTTGATGCTCCACAACCTCCTCGTCAAGTGGACAATAGAAGAAATACACCTCTCCTACAAGATCATCCACAAGATCTCATTATAGGGAGTCCAACAAAAGGGGTGATGACTAGATCTCAAAAACTTACTTCATTTATTGCTCATCACTCTTTTGTCTCTTGCTATGAGCCTACCAAGGTAGAAGATGCTCTTAAAGATCCGGATTGGATCAATGCCATGCATGAAGAGTTGAACAACTTCACTCGCAATGAAGTTTGGAATCTTGAAGAGCGACCAAAAGATGCAAGAGTCATTGGAACCAAGTGGGTGTTCCGCAACAAGCAAGATGATCAAGGTGTTGTTGTGAGGAACAAGGCAAGACTAGTAGCAAAAGGGTTCTCTCAAGTTGAAGGTTTAGATTTTGGAGAAACTTTTGCACCGGTTGCAAGATTAGAAGCCATCCGTATCCTTCTTGCATATGCATCACATCATGAAATGAAATTATACCAAATGGATGTGAAAAGTGCATTCTTAAATGGCTTTATTAATGAACTAGTCTATGTTGATCAACCTCCCGGGTTTGAAGACCCTAGATATCCTAATCATGTTTATAGGTTGTCCAAGGCACTATATGGGCTTAAGCAAGCCCCAAGAGCTTGGTATGAGCGCCTTCGGGACTTCCTTATTAAGAAGGGCTTCACCATTGGGAAGGTGGACACCACACTATTCACCAAGAAGCTTGATGGGCATATCTTCATTTGTCAAGTATATGTTGATGATATCATCTTTGGATCATCAAATGAAGACTCATGCAAAGAATTTGGTGAATTGATGTCTAAGGAGTTCGAGATGTCAATGATTGGTGAGCTTACATTCTTTCTTGGTTTTCAAGTCAAGCAAATGAAAGAAGGCATCTTCATCTCTCAAGAGAAATACACTAAAGATCTTCTCAAGAGATTCAAGATGGATGAATGTAAGCCAATCAAGACCCCAATGCCTACCAATGGACATCTCGACCTAGATGAGGGAGGTAACTCGGTTGATCAAACTCTCTACCGTTCTATGATTGGTAGCTTGTTACATTTAACCGCATCTAGGCCCGACATCATGTTTAGTGTGTGTGTGTGCTAGGTTTCAAGCTAGTCCTAAGGAAACACATTTAATTGCCGTAAAAAGAATCCTTAGGTATCTTAAGCACACACCAAGCATTGGCCTTTGGTATCCCAAAGGAGCTTTATTTGAATTAATTGGCTATTCCGATTCGGATTACGCCGGATGCAAAGTTGATAGGAAGAGCACATCCGGAGGGTGCCATTTGCTTGGTAGATCACTTGTGTCTTGGTCCTCCAAGAAACAAAATAGTGTGGCTTTGTCCACCGCCGAAGCGGAATACATTGCCGCGGGTGCTTGTTGTGCACAAATATTATATATGAAACAAACTTTACTAGACTATGGAGTAGTTCTAGAGAAAGTACCTCTTTTGTGCGACAATGAAAGTGCGGTAAAACTTGCAAATAATCCGGTTCAACATTCTCGCACCAAGCATATAGATATCCGCCATCACTTTCTAAGAGATCATGTAGCTAAAAATGATATATCACTAGAAGGTGTAAGATCCGAAGATCAATTAGCGGATATCTTCACTAAACCGCTAGATGAGGCTACATTTTGTAGATTGCGGAACGAGCTCAATGTACTTGATTTTAGTAACTTCACTAAAAATTGAGCTTGTGTTGTCCCTTGCATTCATTGTAATATACAACATGTTTAATTTGTGGCAATGCATATAGGGCTTGTCTAACATGGTTAAGATAACCGCCGAAAAGCGTGTGAAGAAGCTTAACCTTGGATCAAACTTGACAAGCAACTAGATTTACTTACAAGTATTACATATGCATGAATGTTGTTTTGTCGTTTTGTTCCATTTGCCCTCTTGTTGCCTATTTTCTTAAAAAGAATTATAGCCTAAGGCAAAAATATTTTGAAAAATATGAGGGTTTGAGAGAGGTCACTCACATCAGTCCCAATTGGTGTTTATTTGGATCTTATTCAAGTTGGGACTTGATTGGGAACAGGTAGCGCGAAG
>NW_027096388.1:0-40000 GCF_019320115.1 Miscanthus floridulus | reverse complement strand
GATTGTTGAAGGATTGCTGTAAAAGGTGCACCGGACGCTGCACCGGACGCTGCTGTCCAGCGTCCGGTCAGTTCACAGGAGGTGAACTGCTAATGAAGGAGTGACCGGACGCTGCGTCTGTGCGTCCGGTCAGGAAGGGTTCTGCGTCCGGTCGATCGAAGGAAGGACAAGCAGTACTGACCGGACCCTGCCTGCGTCCGGTCATGGACCACCGGACGCGTCCGGTCGCGATTCCAGAGGATTTGGACCTCTCTGGAATCGACCGGACGCTGGGTGGTAGCGTCCGGTCGCTACCACCGGAGCGTCCGGTCAGTGGATCTCGCGCGTCTTAAGGACTCTTTTCCCGTTTCCTTTTCTGTCGCGTTTTGGGGGTTATTTATCCGGACCTTTTCTTCTTCCTTGACATAAGCCCGAGCCGCCGCCGTGCCCTAGCCCAAGCCACCAAGCCGCGCCGCCGCTGCCTCGCCAAGCCGCCGCACGGTTGTGCCGCCGCCTCCTCGCGCCTCACCTCGCGCCCGCGCCTCGGTGCCCCTGCCCAGTCGCGCCGCCGCAGCCTCCCCGTGCCCGCAGCCGAGTCTCGCGCCCCGGCCTAGCGCGCCACCAAGCCTCGCGGCTCATCCAACGCGCCACCGCCCGCTCAGCTCCTCGACGGCCTTCTCGCGTCCAAGCTCGTCGTTCCATCGGTGCCAAGGCTGAAAATCTTCGCCAAGTAATCTTGCCCTATCCTCCCATTGTTTGGTAAGGCGAGTTTTTGCGTTTCAATCTTGATCTTCAAATTGTGACCTAGATCAATTCTAAATGCTCTAATTCCCCATTGCATTCAGGGCATTTGACCTAACCCTAGCCCGGTTCCGAGTATCCCCCACGTGATATCTTATCTCTTCTCGGATCGCCGTTCGTCAGGTAGAAAGCCACTCGATTCGATTTCGCATCTACATTGCTTTCTCTATTAGGATTTCGTATCTATTAGACATATGGTATTTATTTGTATATCTATCTATTCTATCGTGCAGCGAGTCGGTTCCGTTGTGGTTCAATTGGCAGTTGGCAGTTAACTCGGAGCCAAGCTCGCGAGTAAGGATCGAGGCCAAGCCTCGAAAGCGGCAGTTTGTCAGTTGATCTTCATCAGCGACAGTTCACCATCTTGTCAGTTCAGATGGCTCGCACCAAGAATGTTGGTGGTGGCCCAGGTGATGATGATCGGAGGCCCCCGCCTCGTCAGCCAGCCGGATCCAAAGGCAAGTCAACCAAGCAGCTGACATCCAAGAAGCGCAAGTACCCCGACGCCGAGACAGCGAGAGCAGCAGCTGTTGCAGAGGCCGCAGAGCGTGCCGAGAGAGGTGGTACCCGCAGCGGAGTTGTCATTGCAGATCAGCCAGTTTCACCCGCAGTCAGAGCTGCGATTGAGGAGGTTGAGCGTCGTCATGGTAGTCCAGCTAGGACTGCCACGTTTGCAGGACGACGGGTCGCCATTGAGGAGGGTCCGTCAGCACAGCAGCAGCCTCCACCAGCAGAGCCTCAGCCAGCCCAGGAGACTCAGGAGAGTCAGGAGACCGAGCCGGCACCTCAGCTACGCCGCTCGAGTCGTACCAGTGCTGCAGTTCCACCGAGGCCAGTTACACAGCGCAGGGGTTCACGCCCTCCGCCCAGACCACAGGGTCCGCCTCCAGTGGTTCACCTCGACTTGAGGGCCGCTACAGCCAGGCAGGTTCAGCAGCTGCGGTTTGTTGAGTTTGAGGTTTGGTTTCCTCCTAGGAGGGATGAGAGAGTAGCTGAGGGGTTCTACACGCCACTGCATGAGGATTTCTACAATGCATATCTTAACAGTGGGGCAGTGTTCAGATCACAGAGGGTCTGTCAGATAGAGTCCATTGTGGCAGCAGCCGGAGAGGGCATTCGGCAATACTTGTCATATTTGCCAGGACTGACAGATTTGATTGGACGGACGGGCATATATGTACCTTCTTGGGTCCGTCAGTTTTATGCCTCGCTCTACATTGATCCTCATCACAGATTCATTCATTTTGCTTTCAAAGGCAAAGACTACAGAGTGACTAGTGGCAGAGTCAGGGAGATACTGAGACTACAGGAGCAGCCTGTAAAGATGCATGAGGTTTGCTATGGACATCAGGAGCCTCCTAGGCGTCCTCATGGAGGGCAGGTGCCCCCTACAGATCTAGTGCGGCATTGCTTCAAGGAGCCGTTCGGTGAGGGGTCGAGCAGGAACCCCAGTGACTTGACTCCTACAGCGAGGATACTAGAGGCCATCATCAGGAGGACACTGCTTCCCAGGTTGGGATACAGGGAGGGCCTGACTCGCTTACAGCTCTGGCTTCTCAATGCCATCATACAGATGACAGTGTTTGACATCTGGGACCTCCTTCTTTCAGAGATGGAGGATACTATAGCTGAGGGATTCAAGGGTCGCAGGCAGCTTCCCTATGCTCACTGGATCACGTTCCTCATCCGCAGAGTTGTGATTGATAAGCCCCCTGGCATGATGGATGAGTATACAGGTGCCACTACAGAGTTCCCAGCTTACAACCTGTCACAGAGGATCAGACACGCCACTCCTCAGGCACCCAGTCAGCCTAGCCATCGCCCCGACGTGCCAGAGTCTGCAGCTCAGCAGGACGAGATCATCAGAGGGATTGTAGCCACTGAGGAGGAGGAGCTAGAGGCATAGCAGGGAGTGAGTGAGTACAGTGATAGCTCTGACGACGACTACCAGCCTATACCTCAGATGCCTCCACGCAGACACGATGCAGAGGCCGGTAGCTCTAGTTCTGCTCCACCTGCTCCACAGACAGACCCCGCTCTCATTGCTATTCTTGAGCGGATGCAGCAGGATCAGACACGACAGGCACAGGAGACAGCTACAAACTTCGCACAGTTTCAGGCTCGTCAGGACGAGTTTCAGCGGCAGCAGCAGCTCCTTCAGCACCAGCAGTTACTTATGCAGTAGCAGCTCATGGGATTCATGCAGCATGTAGTGACAGCCATTGGGATCCCACTGCCACAGACTTCGCCCCAGCTTGCACAGCCACCTACCACTTCGACGACTCCAGCAGTACAGCCCATCGGGCTTTAGAGTCAGGGACAGCCTCCAGCTCAGTTTACGTCACCTCCAGTACAGGTGTCCCAGTGGTTAGCTTCACCTGGTGTAGCCCCGCAGTTCACTCCTTATCACACGGGTTTCTCACCAGAGCAGACTTCTTCGCTATTCGTGCCTGAGTCGTCAGTCTCCAGGAGCCTTGGAGCATCATTCAGCGAGTTGACCGGCATGCCTACTCCGCCTCACATGCATTCTGCCGGTCCGTCTACAGCAGCTCCAGCTATTATGACCATTCAGAGGCTCCCCTCGTCTGTCGCCTCGTCAGATCCTACGACGGACATACTTGCAGCATCACAGGCAGCACCAGCCCCAGCTCAGACCCAGACCGCTTCAGCGACACTTCCTGCTTCAGAGGGTCAGTCAGTTCAGAGCTCAGGGTCAGATGATGATGGCGCCCAGTTCCATCTTGCTCCACGTACTTCAGCGCCCAACTCGTCCGCTGCAGCCCCGCCGACCGACCCTTAGGTTTTGGTGCTTGACGCCAAAGGGGGAGAGGGTTTTGAGTATGTAGACTCAGGGGGAGCGAGCTTTAGGGGGAGCTAGTTATCCAGTATTAGCTTATTATATACATTTGGAGTTTTATTTGTGTGATACACTATTACTTATGCATTCGGGTGTTTACTTTCATGCATACTACTATATATATGTGATAGTGCTATCTACGTGGTTGTGATATTTGACATGTGTGACTTCTACCTTGCTTTATCTATATGTCATATCACTTGGGTAATGCTCATTTGCTATTGCTTCCGCGTTTATATTTCGGAGCAAATGAGCTTTGTTATCTGTACTCATGCTTAATTCATATCCTTTGAGTACACTGTGTTGGCTTGGGTCATATAAGCTTGACCAACTCTTTTTGTTCTTATTGACAAAAGCTTATATGAACCAAGCCCGTCAAAAACCTCACTCTATAACATACTCGAGGTGGTATTGTCATCAATCACCAAAAAGGGGGAGATTGAAAGCATCTAGGCCCCTAGTTGGATTTCGGTGATTAATGTCAATACAAGATTACTATGACTAATGTGTGTTTTGCAGAGGCAATTAAGTTAGGTCATGGTAATGGAGATCGATTGGGCAATCGAGGTTGTCATGCCCCTACGATGGAAATCGTTTCGGTTTTCAAAGGATGGACGACAAGGTTAAGGATGACTAGTTCTAAGTGTCAATTGGAGTTGGAAAGACACTTAGAGTAGTTTAGGACTTTGTTTTTCCTTTGGCCGTACTATGAAGGGGGGTATGAACGGGTAGCTTGACCTAGTTGAGTCTAGTGAGTTAGGTGTGGTGCACACTTGTTAAAACTAGCTCTAGGTAGCTCCCATGAATGCCTAAGATCCTTTGGAGCAAACTTCATTCACATATGTTCGAAAGTTGGAAGTGAATGGAGGGTCAAACACTGACCGGACGCTGGCTCCGGTGTGACCGGACGCTGGCCGCAGGGTCCGGTCAGTTCGTTTAACTGAGGTGAATAAGTCTGTTGTGACCGGACGCTGGAAGGCCTTGTGATCGGACGCTGAGGGCTAGCGTCCGGTCGACTCCAGTAAGGGTCCAGACTTGGAAAAGAGTGACCGGACGTGTCCGGTCAGTGCTGACCGGACCCTGAGGGTTCAGCGTCCGGTCGAGTCCAGTAAGGTTCCAGTAAGGGTTTTATGCGACCGGACGCGTCCGGTCAGTGCTGACCGGACCCTGCCAGCGTCCGGTCGATTCGTTACTACTGGTTCGCGGGTTGAACTGACCGGAGCGTCCGGTCATCACGACCGGAGCGTCCGGTCATCCCGCAGAAGCTCATAACGGTTTGTTTTTCAGGCTGGCTTATAAATAGAAGCTCCACTCGTGAGTGGAGTATCCTTTGCTCATTCAAACAGCTGAAAAACACGTTTGTGAGTGCCAAGAAGAGCAAGATCCTAGTGAGGTGTTTGTGATTTGAGAATCCAAGAGAGTAGCCTCACTAGCAAATCAAGAGTAGCAAAGTGTGCATCCATCTTCTCATTAGGCTTCGCGTGGTCAAGTGAGAGTTCGTGCTTGTTACTCTTGGTGATCGCCATCACCTAGACGGCTTGGTGGTGATTGGAAGTTTGGTGTTCACCCGGCGGAGCTTGTGGGTGACCCAACTCAAGTTGTGAGCGGCTTTGGGTGATTCGCCGCGACAGAGTGTCGAAGAATCAACCCGTAGAGAGCACTTGATCCTTGCGCGGATCAAGGGGGAGCTACACCCTTGCGCGGGTGCTCCAACGAGGACTAGTGGGGAGTGGCGACTCTCCGATACCTCGGCAAAACATCGCCGCGTTCCTTTCTCTCTCTATTTACTTTGAGCACATTTCTTAATTTCATCGAGGGCTAACTGCTGCTCAGCTCCCCATACAAATTCCTGATCGGCTTTCAACTTAAGTAGTGGACTGAAAGCCTTGATCTTACCCGACAGATTAGATATGAATCTTCTAATGAAATTAATCTTACCGATCAAAGACTGCAATTCAGTCTTATTGACAGGAGCAACCACCTTGTTAATCGCATCAATAGACTTCCTACTGATTTTGATGCCCCGCTGATGCACCATAAAACCCAAGAATTGTCCTGCCGATACACCAAATGCACATTTATTAGGATTCATCTTCAATCCATGCTTCCTTGTGTACTCCAGTATCTTTCGTAGATCGGCTAAATGTTTTGTGATATCTCCAGACTTAATCACCACATCATCAATGTAAATCTCCACTGATGTGCCGATGTATTCATGAAAAATAAAGTTCATAGCTCTCTGATAAGTAGCGCCGGCATTTTTCAAACCAAACGTCATAACTATTCACTCAAACAACCCCACATGACCTGGACATCTGAAAGCAGTCTTGGGAATATCTTCTTCAGCCATGAATATTTGATTGTAGCCTGCATTACCATCCATGAAGCTGATAATTTGATGTCCGGCTGCAGCATCAATCAACAAATCAGCAATCGGCATTGGATAGCCATCCATCGGTGTGGCTTTGTTGAGATTCCTGAAATCAATACAAACACGAAGTTTTCCATTTTTCTTATAAACAGGAACCACATTAGAGATCCACTCTGCATATCGACACTACCGAATAAACTTTGCCTCAATTAATTTAGTTATTTCGGCCTTAATATCAGGAAGTATATTAGGGTTGCATCAGCGCGCTGGCTGCTGATGTGGCCAAAATCCAGATTTGATAGGTAACCAATGTTCAACTACCGATCGGTCTAATCCAGGCATCTCAGTATAATCCCAAGCAAAACAATCTTTATACTCTTTTAACACATCAATTATTTGCTGCTTACACTTGGAATCTAACTTAGCACTAATAAAAGTAGGTCTTGGCCTATCGCCATCACCGATATCTACTTCTACTAAATCATCTGCCGATGTGAACCCTTGACCTAATTTTCCATCATCGGCAAACCTATCCATTAAAATTCTTCTTCAGAACCGACTGCTTGGATCGGTGGAATTTCATAATCAGCAACTCTAAGGAACTCTTTTTCCCAAGCTTCTCCTGATATGCATTTAGTTCGCTCATAAGTATCTGATTCTGCCGATGCGATGATATAAGAAGAATCACCAGGGACAACCTCAATCTTATCCCTAATCCACTGTACGAGGCATTGATGCATTGTAGAAGGAACACAACAATTAGCATGAATCCAATCCCTCCCTAGAAGCAGATTATATGCACCCTTGCCGTTAATAACAAAGAACATCATCAGCAAGGTTTTGCTGCCGATGGTCAATTCAACGCATACTGCCCCTTTAGCCGGTGACACATTGCCTTCAAAATCTTTCAGCATCATATCGGTTTTGGTCAAGTCTTGATCTCCCTTACCAAGTTTTCGATACATCACATAAGGCATAATATTAATCGCAGCCCCTCCATCAATAAGTACCTTAGACATAGGCTGCCCATCAACTCTGCCCTTCACAAACAAAGCCTTAAGATGCTGTCTCTCGTCATCGGTAGGTTTCTCAAAAACAACCATCATTGGATCTAGTGTCAACTGAGCTACTTGATCAGAGAGAACAACTTCTTCCTCTTTATCAGATAGTGCCAAAAACTCCATCGGCAACATGAATACCATATTAACATCTGCCAATGGACCCTTATTTTTGTGTTTTACCTGCCACTGCTGATGACCGGACCTCTCATTGGAGGAATTTTCCTCTTGGTATAAATCCTCCTGACGCTCACGTTGCATCCTCCTTCTCTGCGTCTTTGTCAGACCCTCCGGGCACCATCGAGGAAACTTGGTTTTCCAAACCGGCTGATAACAGGTCCTAGTTGACTCTACACGGTGTATATTAGGGTCCCTATAGAATATTTCCTCATCGAGAACTCTTGCATTTGCCATTTCCTCAAGCTCCTCTTGATTCCTTGGAAAATATCCAGCGCGTTTACCAAGCCTTTCATGTACACTAAGTCTACCCCCTAGCCGATCATGCACTGATGCTCTACCTCTGATCGGCTCATTGATAAATAAACCCTGATTGCCAGGTTGAAACCTCCTTTCTGACCGATTGACCCCGTAATAACCATTGCACTCAGGGCAATTTTCAACAGTTGGTAATTTAATACCTTCTTCCCAGCAATGGATAAAAAACGGGCACTCCAATGATCTTTATGCCGATGCCATTCTTCCCGACGTCTCTCTTCTTGCTGTTGTCGATATCGGTCATTTCGCTGACGCCAACTCTCCTGCTGCCTTCGATGAGTAATCACAATGCCAGGTCGAGGAGGATTTTTGGAACTACTGCTTTCTCCCAGCAAGCCCTTACTTTTTGCATCATCGGTAGTTATCCGATGTTGGGGATCTACTGATGCATTTTTCTCAGCAGCCTCTGATGTCAATACTTTAGTCTTCCCTTTGGCCTCCAACATATTTGCTGGAAAAGGGTGTTGATCAATTTTCATCGGCTTCTGGGCCTTGGAAGTACCAAACTTAATTCTCCCAGATTCAATAGCCGATTGTAACTGTTGCCTGAACACCTTGCACTCATTTGTACTATGTGAAGTTGCATTGTGCCATTTGCAGTACAAGATCTTCTTCAACTCTTCTGCCGATGGGATCATATGATTAGGTGACAGCTTAATTTGGCCCTCTTGAAGCAGAAGATCAAATATTTTGTCGGCCTTGGTGATATCAAAGGTAAACTTTTCTGGCTCTTTTTGACCAAAGGGATAAGATATCGGCTTTTTATTCTTAACCCACTCAGCTAAGCCAATAACTGGTTCTTCATCAGAATCAGAATCTCTTACTTCTTCAATAAATGATACCTTTTTACTCCAATTCTTTTTAGGTTCAAAAACCCTAGTATCTTGATCAGAGATCCTTTGCACAAGATGACTGAGACTTTCAAACTCCTGAGAAGCATATCTGTCTTTAAGATATGGCAATAACCCTTGGAAAGCTAGATCGGCAAGCTGCCGATCATCCAGCACCAGACTGTAGCACTTATTTTTTACATCTCATAGCCTTTGCACAAAGCTTTCTACCGATTCATCATTGTGCTGTCTCAATTTTACTAAATCGGTAAGCTTCTTTTCATGGATTCCAGCAAAGAAATACTTATGAAATTGTTTTTCTAGATCAGCCCAGGTAATAATAGAATTTGGTGGTAATGAAATGAACCACGTAAATGCCGATCCAGACAAAGATGATGAAAATAATCGAACTCTTAATTCATCTCTGCTAGCTGCCTCTCCACATTGAATAATGAAGCGATTGACGTGTTCCATTGTTGATGTGTCATCTTGCCTGGAGAATTTAGTAAAATCTGGTACCTTGTACCGATTTGGGAGAGGAATTAAATCATATGCAGGAGGATATGGAGTCCGATAAGAATAAGTATTGACCTTGGGCTTTATCCCAAACTGATCCTTCATAATTTCTGCTATCCTATCGGCCCAAAAAGCATCAGTCTTCTGATGACGAACTGGCTGAATTTCTATAGGAAGTGCCTGCTGATATCACTCCATATATCTTTGTGGCCCACGATCTCCAGCAATCGGCATATTCACCGTTACTTGTGGTCCATTAACCTGTTGGAAAGGATTCATCGGCTGTGCTGCCGATGCTTGATTCTGAAAACCAGTTTGCATATGACCTTGTTGAATCCTTGCAACCTGCTGATTTTGCTGAACTGTATGTTGAACAGGTAACTGTCCTGACCAACCATTATTAGAACTCATCGGTACAAAACTTACCGATGGCTGGTAATTTGCTGACATTGTTGGATAATTATAACCAGCTTGAGGCATGAACTGAACCCCAGTTTGACTCATAACAGGGGCTTTCTGCTGCATCGGCAGTAAGCTTGCCGATGGATTTGAACTGGGCGTTTGAACCAAAGGCATCTGGAAACCCTCTAGAGTTGGTTGCACAGTAGTTGCTGTGGCATATTGAGGCACTTGAGCCATCGGCGAAATAGCCGATGGTATAGGAGCTTTTCCTACTGCATCAAACACTTGAGGTAATCCAGGATTGAAACAGATGGCTCTGGAGGCATACCATATCCCCACCAATTAGCAAGAATCTGGCTATTTTGAGACACAGGACCTGACATAGCTGATGCCGATAGATCTGTATTAAGCTGAATTCGTCCTCCTGGTAGTACCGGATCTGATCGTATCGATATAGATTGAATATTAGGTAAGCCTGCCGATACTAGAGAAGAAGTAACTTCTGTACCCACAACGGCCGAGGGAGCCGATGGAGTATTGACAGATGCCGGCTCTGGTTGGTGATAGGCAGGCTCAACATAATGCGGTGACGCTTGTCCTTCTTTGAGAGTTCGAACCACAGCATTATGAACAGTATTGGACAGCACATTGAAATGATTAATCAAAGCATAATTTACTACAGAATTAACCATCTCTTGAAGTTTACCAGGATTGGAGTCAAAGGTAACCTGCCGAGGCAACGACAAATCTTGCTTCTGGATGACTTGTCCACTCTTGTTCAGGCTAAACGATTTCAGACAAAGCTGCCTGTATTCTTCTACAGCCTTTTCCATAGCCTGCCTCTGCTCTTCCTTAAGATCTTCTTCTGATACCGCGATAATGTTCCCCGCATTGATCTCGGAATTGAACATACTGATCGGATTGATTGGTCCCACCAGGCGTGCCAAAAGATGTGTTGATGCAAAAGTGGATCTGCAAACACAAAGGGCTAATACCCGAATCGATATCCAAAGCGTGCCAGTCGATTTGACCTGTTAATCGACAAGAATGAAGATACGAGCACTTTGGTCCTGACAACAGCGATACGCCCAGAAGTCACGGCCAAGAGGTACTCACGCGGAACTCGAGAGTCGCCGAAGGTCGCACTGAGACAATGCAACTCGCCGAATCAATGAGAACTCGTAAAAAGAAAAAATATGCAAATTGACGAAGTCGCCGAAAAGTAAGTAGATGTAAATAGGAGTAAAACTTGGTTTTGATATTGATTCATATATTCATTACATTGCCCCTCACTCCATATTTATACCCTGATCTAAAGAGACACAACCAAACACAACTAGGACACCAAGCCCATATCTAAGGAAACACGTGACTCTTACATGAATCATACTCTAACAAATATAGAAAAGGAAATCAACTCTTATCTATTTCCCTGTCCGCCTCAATTACGATGGAAATCTCACCGTTCTCCTTCCCATCAGCATACTCCCTGTTTCATCGGCAATAGTCTTCAAGTCTTCCTTCATCGGCATACTCCCTGTTTCATCGGCAGTAGTCTTCAAGTCTTCCTTCATCGGCATACTCCCTGTTTCATCGGCAGTAGTCTTCAAGCCTCCCTTCATCGGCATCGACAATAACACCTCCAACCTCATCGGCAACGCCCGAGTCTAAATCAATCTTTCCATCGACCACCACCAGCTATCGGCAACCATCTTTACAAGTTGGCTTTCATCGGCTATCAGAATATACAGTAACTTTCCCCTTGCCGATTAGTTCACTCCGATCATTTTGACACGTGCAAAAAACTGTGTCAACAGTCCCAATGTGAAGCAATTTTAGTTTTGAGTTAATCGGTACAAGGTTGAGATATGCATTCGTAGATCTAATCATTGTATCGATTAGTTAGGCATCAAGATGGTTTTAAATGGAGTTGTAAAATAAAGTTGTAGATATCAAGTTCTATGATTTTCATATAATTTTTTTTTATTTCCAACGAAGATCATAGGAAAATTTTATGATTTTTTAAGGTTTGTTGTCCAGAAAAAAAAAGAAATTCCATCGTTGGAATCGGCTAATTCCACCTGTTCACTTACGATAAGTTAATATCACCATATTAGTTGGTTATGGTAGTATAAATATGCTCATTGTTTGTTGCAACAATTTCTTTTTGAAAATAAAAACAAAATTTTAAAATATAAAAAATGAAAATTCTTCAACATACCCTGTAATCCCGTCAGACCCGACCCATGTACTTCAGGCAAATGGCCCAGCCCATAAGCGCAGCCGCAGCGGAGGAGGCCGACCGAGGCACCGAGCTTGTTCTTGTTTAGCCGCCCCTGGCCCGCCGTCCGGCGCCTCCAACACCCTCCGGTCAGCCGACCAAGGACGTCGCCGTCCCGCATCCCGCGCGCGGCGCTTCTCCCGATCTGGCTTCCCGATTACCTTTCCTGCGCTCCAAATCCGCTGGCGGCGGCGGCGGACCGGCAGCTCTCCGCTCTGCTTGGCTGGCGCGGCTGCTGCCGCGCCGCGCATCTGCGGGTAGCGGCCAGAGGCTGGGCGGCCCGCGGCCGGGGCAGGTCCGCAGCAGGCCAGCAGCCAGGGGCATCGTCGCGCTCGCACTCACTGAGGCCGGCGCGGCAGTGCGGCACCGAGCCTGCGCTGACCTCCGACCGTCGTGCGCCGGCTGAGCCGCCGCGGTGAGGCTCCTCTATCCTCTCTTTGCGTCTCCTGTCTACAATCTCCAATCTCGTTTCCGCACACAGCGATTCAGGGATTGTAGTTTTGTTCATGTGTACTGAGATAGTGAAATAGGAACATCAAACATTGATGTATGTACAACAGCACAGTAAAGAGTAGATTACGGTCAGTAAAATGAAATTTGTTGAATTTGTTACTTGTGCTAGAGTTGATGTACAGCAGTGCTATAGCAATACAGAGTTTATTCTTTGGATCATTGAAATATAATTTGTTCATGTGCTAGAGTACAATACAGAGTTGATTCGAAGTGGATGAAGATGAAACACTCAATACTTTCATGTCCATTAGAAGGCATAGGCCAAACAAGAAGTCATATTGTAGATAGATGTGTAAACTTCTTGTTTCACGCTCTGCTACTTGAACGCAGATGGGTCTCAACGCCGTGGCTGTCGCCTTCTACGCCTTTCCAGTACTTATCTCTGTGCTCGCAGTCCGCTTCTTCTATGTGCTGTGGCACAGTGGCCAACCAGCGTCGAGGCCGCGCGCCACTGGATTGCGTTGTCTCATAGTCCTTGGCTCCGGTGAGTACGTATTTCGGTCTTTCCTGTCAAATACCTTAGGGACAAGTCTTGGATACGGTTGCTTGGTATATTAAACAGTACTGAGTACTCAAAGGTGTAAGGGCATGCATGAGTACCAAGATGTGGTTATACTGAATAATTGTTGGTAACTGCAAGTTCATAAGCGAGTTTATTTTCTTCTATGGTAATAAAAGCACAACTCTTGGTCTCCGTATATGGGAATTGCATTTTCACTGACTTAATCTTGATAGACTGTCACAAAGAGATCATGGGACAAAATCTTGTTTCGTCCAGAAACATTATAGCTCGTAGTCAACCGTAGCATTTGTGACGCAGCAGTTCTGCTTTTGAGAGGGCATTGTCACAGTTTATACAAACTTGGTGCATGTTTAAACTCAGTTTCTATATCTGTTGCCATGTGCAAAGCTGATAAGACAGCTCGAACTAAAGATGTTTGTTAGCTAATAAGATAGCTTATATATGATGTTTTGTTACAACACTGAGCAACTCTCATGACCCTGGACTGAGTTAGGAGTCTCCTTTTTGTGGCATCTGCTAGACATTTTTCAGCTCCAGCTTCTATTCTAAACAGGGCGCATTTTTTTTATATTTTTTTTTTGCACTTTGGTTGACTTCCTTCAGTAGTTGCCAATTTGCTAATGTCGCAATATCTTGTCTTAGTCACATATTCATTCTCGCCCTATTTAGCATGTATTGGCTTGTTTAATGGCGGTATTAAAACTGTCAGGATCTTATCATTTTACAATTTACAATTACAAAGCACACTTGTATCTCTTTGTAATAAGTATATTTATGCAGAAATTCTATTCACATTGGATCACTATCAAATAGCACATCACTAGCATTATTACTATTTTACTGGACTCTTGTTCACACTCTTGCTAGAACATTTGGTAGTTTCTTTGAGTTATCATTATCAAGTGTCTAAGTTGTAAGATATGTAGCTTAATGAAACATGTGTTATTTTGCGTTTTGGTTGTTAGGAGGGCATACCGCAGAAATGATGAATATTGTAACAACACTTCAGAAGGATAGGTTCACACCAAGATACTATGTGGCTGCACTTACTGACAACATGAGTCTTCAAAAGGCACAGGTCTATGAACAGTCACTTATTCAGGTGGAGGTCAATTATTATGTTGCATTGAACCAATTATATGCTGGGAACTTGCTAAACTATTTAGAATATGGAATATGATTATATTTAGTGCCTTTTCAGAGTGATGGAATGAAGACTGCCGAGAATGCTCATTTCATGCAGATATACCGTAGTCGTGAAGTAGGCCAATCTTATATTACATCCATCGCAACAACATTTCTAGCCACATTGCATGCTATGTGGCTAGTAATAAGAATCAGACCACAAGTGGTGTGTACCCAGTTCAAACTATGGTAGCTATTTGCAGCATGAGTTCAAATACTAAAGCTTTGTAATACTCCTTCAGATATTTTGCAATGGTCCAGGGACATGCTTTCCTCTATGCATCTCAGCTTTCCTTCTGAAGGTAGCCCTCACACCCTAGCTTCTATGCTTGCTTACTTGATGCAGTATGAGATTTGTGCGATTGATCTTGGAGGATAAATGGATAATATTGCCATTGATCTTACTTGTGCTTGTTAATTTCTTCGGCCCAAGTTTCAAGTTGATGCCATATTTTCTATTATCTAACTAGTTTAGGATTGCTGTCTTTTTGTAGGTGCTTGGTATGGGATGGTCCTCCATTTTCTACATTGAAAGCATTGCAAGGGTGAAGAAGCTATCATTGAGCGGTTTACTGTTGTACAAGCTACGGATAGCTGACCAGTTCTTTGTGCAGTGGCCCCAGCTGCAGCATAAGTATCCTCGAGCATGCTGTGCAGGTCGTTTGATGTGAAGGCTTGATCATATCTGACATTGGGATACCGTATTTTCCAACTCAGGGTTTCAGAATACGATGGCAATCTATGTACACTTTAACAAATACAATTGTGGTTGCCTTAAAAAGAAAGGCTTTACAAACACTCACATTTTATATTCATATATGCAGGCATGGAAATGCAAGTTACATGCATAGTCTTTCTGAATTTAAGAGAATCAGAGTGGGCTTATCAAGTTATTGCAGAATGTAAAACTTATTCTTTGAGAGATATAACCTGTTTATAATTGTGCCTGGTCCCATTTGTTGATTCTAGTCAGCATCGACTTGTGCGTTGGCTTTCAGTTCAATAATCTTCACAGTATTTGCAAATTTCTCTAAAATTTAGTGCTGTTCATAGATGCAACAGCCAAAATGATTCATGTTAAGAGCTACTTTGGTCATTACTCATGAATCAGACAATGGCTGGCATAGTATTGGCTACCATGAGAACACTGTTGTTAGCTTGTGCAGGTCCGAATTTAATATCCACTAAACGAAGAATTTCTTCTTAGTTACTAATCGTTTAAAGCTTAACCTGTCATGGCTGGCATAGTATTGGCTAGCAAAGAGATTCCATGAGAGTTGCAATTGCAACAGCTGAGACTCACTTGTAAACAGAGGGAGAGAGATCTGACAGGTGGACCAACAAAACGGTGGCCACACGATTCGGTGGACGCCTGATACACGAACACGCCTCACCGCCCGGGCTCGCTCGGTCGCCGGCTCCAGTGTTCCTCCCCGGCCCTCCCATCCGTCATCTTCTCCGGCGACGGTTGATTGGGATCCGCAGCGAGGAGTCCGCCGCGGCGGGGCTATTATCCTTCCCGATAGCACAAGAGGTGAGCAAGCAATCGACTCTCAAACTCTCCAATGCCCCCAAATCCCAGCGATAAATAACCACTAACCAGGCGCCGCCGCATGAATTGCAGGTTCCGCTGCACCTCTTCCGTCGAGATGGAGTCCCGGACGAGCTCATCGTCGAGATCCTCGCGCGGCTGCCGGCCAAGTCGCTCTGCCTCTGCGAGTGCGTCTCGCGGGCATGGCGCGCCTTCATCTCCGATCCGGCCAACCGCCGCAGGTTCGCGCAGACGCTGTGGGGCCTCTTCTTCTCCCGTCCCTACGGCAGCCGCCCGACCTGGGACTTCATCGGCTTGTCTATGTCTTCGGTTTTGCCTCCGCCTCCCGGGGTTGATATGACTCTCTCCTTCCTGCCCCCCACCTGTGAGCTGCTGGACTCTTGCAACGGGTTGAGCGAGGAATATTGGCAACGACATTCACCACCACCCTTCTACATCGTGTGCAATCCAGCCACCGGGGAGTGGGTTACCTTACCCCAACCACGGTGTCAGTCTACCCATAGACACCAGCACAGCGGCACTAGGCTTCGATCCGTCCATCTCCCCGCATTTCCATGTGTTTCAGCTGGTGCAGCAGTTGGATCATTACGAATTCATCGTCTGGGCAGTGGAGATATACTCGTCCCAAACGGGAAGATGGGTTCTCAGAGAAGCCCCATTTGACCGTGCCATAGAATATGTCCAATACACTGGCCAAATGACCTATTTCAAAGGCTTCCTGCATTTCTGCATGATACGCAATTCTGTCGTGTCGGTGTCGGTGAACACAGAGGGCCAGACATGGAGGATCCCCCGAGTGAGGGAAAATGGTGGTGGCTCTGGTTCTTCTGTCTGTCATTCTCAGGGCCGCTTACTTTATGTTGGTAGCAATCTCGACTCAAGTGATGCCATGTCAATCTATGTTCTTGAGGATCATGACAGTGAGGAGTGGATATGGATCTTTAAACAAAGCATCAACAAGCCAGATCTATTTGGACCAAGAATGCCAGGAAGGGTATGGGACTACTACACAGCTGCGTTTCATCCAGACAGCGATTTGATCTTCTTCTATGATTGGTTAAAGAAAAGACTGGTGTCCTATGATCTGAAACACAGGGATGTGCATGTTATCTGTACTCCAGAAGTGCCCTATTTTGAGTTTCTACCAACAGAAGATGTGCATCGTAAATTTTTCCCATATGTTCCGTTATACTCAGGGGCATTACCATCATCTAGTCTCAGCTAGAAATGCTCACGACATTCAATACAAGGTCCAAATTTGGCATTGATTTCTTCAGAAGGAGCTGGTAAACTAAATTATTTTAGGGGGTTTCATGATGGAGGAACCACATGTTGTTGCGATTAGCTTTGTTTGGTGATTCAAGAGGGTTTCGGTGCTGTTGAAATGGAAATATGTTTGTGTCAATCTGCCATCCACAATTTATATGAGCTGCTATCAATGCTTTGGTCAATTAGCTGGCTACATCAGGCAATATCAGTGATGCATGCATCATCTTCGCAGACATGTGCTTCTGAAGCTTCTTGACAAGAAGATTGAAATTTCAAGCATTGGTTTCAGCAGCATGGCAGATGAGGCCTTCGTGCCTTTGAACCATGCTGGCAATATATCCTATCTTCTATTTATTATGTTGGATGGGTACAAGTCTTAGACGTTACTAGTAATTCTGGATGTAATGAATTGGAAAGTAGACTACCTGTTAAGAGCATGGTTTTTAAGGCGGTAAGTCGAGGTGCGGCGACCCGCCAATTCGAGTCGACTAGGCATTTAAGGCGCGTGGCGAGGCGACGCCATACACATGTCCTAACCAACAATGGAGCAGCAAAATCATACCTTGTTGATGTTTGAAAGCATCTAGGCCCCTAGTTGGATTTCGGTGATTAATGTCAATACAAGATTACTATGACTAACGTGTGTTTTGCAGAGGCAATTAAGTTAGGTCATGGTAATGGAGATCGATTGGGCAATCGAGGTTGTCATGCCCCTACGATGGAAATCGTTTCGGTTTTCAAAGGATGGACGACAAGGTTAAGGATGACTAGTTCTAAGTGTCAATTGGAGTTGGAAAAACACTTAGAGTAGTTTAGGACTTTGTTTTTCCTTTGGCCGTATTATGAAGGGGGGTATGAACGGGTAGCTTGACCTAGTTGAGTCTAGTGAGTTAGGTGTGGTGCACACTTGTTAAAACTAGCTCTAGGTAGCTCCCATGAATGCCTAAGATCCTTTGGAGCAAACTTCATTCACATATGTTCGAAAGTTGGAAGTGAATGGAGGGTCAAACACTGATCGGACGCTGGCTCCGGTGTGACCGGACGCTGGCTGCAGGGTCCGGTCAGTTCGTTTGACTGAGGTGAATAAGTCTGTTGTGACCGGACGCTGGAAGGCCTTGTGATCGGACGCTGAGGGCTAGCGTCCGGTCGACTCCAGTAAGGGTCCAGACTTGGAAAAGAGTGACCGGACGCGTCCGGTCAGTGCTGACCGGACCCTGAGGGTTCAGCGTCCGGTCGAGTCCAGTAAGGTTCCAGTAAGGGTTTTATGCGACCGGACGCGTCCAGTCAGTGCTGACCGGACCCTGCCAGCGTCCGGTCGATTCGTTACTACTGGTTCGCGGGTTGAACTGACCGGAGCGTCCGGTCATCACGACCGGAGCGTCCGGTCATCCCGCAGAAGCTCATAACGGTTCGTTTTTCAGGCTGGCTTATAAATAGAAGCTCCACTCGTGAGTGGAGTATCCTTTGCTCATTCAAATAGCTGAAAAACACGTTTGTGAGTGCCAAGAAGAGCAAGATCCTAGTGAGGTGTTTGTGATTTGAGAATCCAAGAGAGTAGCCTCACTAGCAAATCAAGAGTAGCAAAGTGTGCATCCATCTTCTCATTAGGCTTCGCGTGGTCAAGTGAGAGTTCGTGCTTGTTACTCTTGGTGATCGCCATCACCTAGACGGCTTGGTGGTGATTGGAAGTTTGGTGTTCACCCGGCGGAGCTTGTGGGTGACCCAACTCAAGTTCTGAGCGGCTTTGGGTGATTCGCCGCGACGGAGTGTCGAAGAATCAACCCGTAGAGAGCACTTGATCCTTGCGCGGATCAAGGGGGAGCTACACCCTTGCGCGGGTGCTCCAACGAGGACTAGTGGGGAGTGGCGACTCTCCGATACCTCGGCAAAACATCGCCGCGTTCCTTTCTCTCTCTATTTACTTTGAGCACTTACTTTGAGCATTTACTTTGAGCAATTCAATACTTGTTTTTACATCCATAGAATTGCTTGCTAGAGTAAGTTTGGAACTTAGGTTGCGAGTTTGTTGTGCATTAATTTGATATAAACACTTTTCTAGGCACAAGGGGTTAATTGGGCTATCCGTAGGATTTGTTTATTGAAAGAAAATTTAGAATTAGCCCAATTCACCCCCCCTCTTGGGCATCTTGATCCTTTCAATTGGTATCAGAGCCTCGTGCTCACGTTTTTAAGCTTAATCGCTTAGAGCAAGATGTCTCACGGGGATGGACCTCCTCCTATCTTTGAGGGAGATGATTTTCCATATTGGAAAATCCGCATGGAGGCTTACTTAGAAGCTCTAGATGTCGGAATTCTTAAAGTCGCCTCTCAAGGGTTCCCCGCACCTAGGAATGCCGCACAACTTCAAGGCGATGAAGTGAATTATGAAAAATGGAATGCAAAGGCTCGCAACACCATCTTTAGAGGCCTTTGCAAAGATGTGTTCAATCGTGTAAGGAACCACAAAGACGCCCATGCTCTATGGTCGGACGTTTGTGCGCTCCATGAGGGAACCAAGAGTGAGCGTGAGGAACGCTATCATCTTGTGATTAAAAAGCTAAATTCTTTTGAGATGCTTCCCAAAGAAAGTGCTAATGAGATGTACTCTCGATTGAATGTTCTTGTAGAGGAAGTCAATGGGCTTGGACTCACTCAAATGTCACCATCCGACGTTGTGAGAAAAATCTTGAGTGTCCTCCCCATTGACAAATATGGGCACATTATGACCGTGCTACATCAAGGTGATCTTTCCGCCGCTACACCGACACAAATCTTGGGAAAGATCAATGCTCATGAGATGTACATGCACATCACACCACAAGATGGCTCATCCTCTACAAAGAAGAAAGAGAAGGACTTAGCATTCAAAGCTAGCCAAGACAAGGGCAAAGCAAGACTTGAGTATGAGAGCTCAAGTGATGAAGATGATGAAGAAAGCCTTGCCCTCATGGTGAAGAAGACCACCAATATGCTAAAAAGGCTAAACAAGAGTGGCATCAAGTTTGATGGCAAAAAGAGGGAGTTCTACAAGAAGAAGAAGAGTGGCAAGGCCTATATTGTCGGTGATTGGCTCACGGACATTGATTCATCAAGTGGATCATCCGATGATGATAGTGACGATGAAAAGGTGGCCGCCATTGCTATTGAACTTGCATCTTCACCACCACCATCGCCATCATCCTCTACACACCTATGCCTTATGGCCAAAGGTGAACGCAAGGTAACTAAGAGTGATGATAGTAGTGATGATGATAGTGATAGCGATGATGATGACTCACCTACTTATGATGATCTTGTTAAAATACTAAGAAAATATACTAAGATCATTAGAAAGAGTAGAGCTACAAATGAAAAACTTGATGCTAAAAATGATTCACTCTTAGCTAAATGTGACACATTAGAAAAGGCTAATGATGAGCTCAAAGAAACTAATGATTCTATATCATCCAAACTCAAGGAGCTCAAATCTTCTAAGAAAGAGCTTAAAGATAAAAATGATAAACTTGAGTGGGTGCACAATGAGCCTATCACTAGTCACAATAAGCTAAAAGATGAATATGCAACTCTAAAGATCAATTATGATACCCTTATTATTGCACAAGAATTCTTACCAAATGAGCCACATGATGCTACTAACTGTGTTGTTAAGATTGATATAGCTACCTCATGTGATGATTTAATTGATGAAAGCATTGAGCATGGATCTAGTAGCAAGGGCAAGCAAGTGGTTGAGTGCAATGACCATGATGAGTATGTCAAGCTCAAGAGTAACAATGAGAAGCTCATGAAAGATCTTGAAGAAATGAAAAGTCACAACACCATTGTGCTAGAAACTCTTGATCATGACAAAGAGGTGATCCTTGAGAATGAGAAGTTAAAAGAAGAAGTCAAGAAACTCAAGGAGGAGAAGAACAATGATCTTCTCAAGGAAGAGAACAAGAAGCTCAAGATGGAGAAAGAGCATCTCAAGGTGGGATTGAGCAAGTTTGCTAGAGGCAAGCATCTCCAAAATGAGCTACTCATGAATACCGTCATGAAGATGGATAGAAGTGGCATTGGATATATGGCAAGTGTAGAGAAGAAGAAGGCTCAAGCTCAACACCAACAATCAAAGCCAAAGCCAAAGCCAAAGAGATATTTTGAATGTGGACAAGAAGGCCACTTTGCTCATGAGTGTCAAACTCCACCACCACAACCCTTGCCCAAGCATGCTAGACCCTTTGCTTTCAATGCTCACTACATGCTTAGAAAAGATTCGAGTGGAAAGATGAAAGTCATGTTCTTAGGTCCCCAAACAAGAGTAGGCCTAAGAAAATTTGGGTGGCCAAGTCCCTTGTTGAGAAGGTGAAGGGCCCTCAACAAGCTTGGATCCCTAAAGCTTGAATCTCTTGTGTGTAGGTGAACTACAAGATCGGTGGAAGTCATTGGGTTATTGATAGTGGTTGCACTCAACATATGACCGGTGATCCTCGTATGTTCACCTTACTAGATGAAGAGGTAGATGGACAAGAGAAAATAACATTTGGAGATAATTCAAAGGGCAAGGTTAAAGGATTGGGCAAAGTGGCAATATCAAATGATCATTCCATCTCCAATATGCTCTATGTTGCTTCATTGAGCTTCAACTTGCTATCCGTTGGGCAATTGTGTGATCTTGGCTTTCAATGCTTATTCACCGAGAAGGAGGTTGTTGTATCCAAGGTAGATGACAATCAAGTGATATTCAATGGATTTAGATACAACAACTTATATCTAGTTGACTTCACCTCCGAAGATGCAAACTTGAAGACTTGCCTATTCACCAAAACAACACTTGGGTGGCTATGGCATAGAAGACTTGCTCATGTTGGGATGAGCTCACTCAAGAAGCTTATGAAGAATGATTTGGTGAGAGGGTTGAAGGATGTGAAGTTTGAGAAGGACAAGCTTTGTAGTGCATGTCAAGCCGGCAAGCAAGTTGCAAACACTCATCCAACCAAAGCTTTCATGTCAACCACAAGAGTGCTAGAACTCCTACACATGGATTTATTTGGACCGACAACATACAAGAGTTTGGGAGGAAATCTCTATTGTCTTGTGATTGTGGATGACTATTCAAGATATACATGGGTGTTCTTCCTTCATGACAAATCCGAAGTTGCATCTTGTTTCAAGAAATTTGCCAAGAGAGCTCAAAATGAATTTGAAGTGAAGCTCAAGAAGATAAGAAGTGACAATGGCAAAGAATTTGACAACACAAACATAGAAGCTTATTGTGATGAAGTTGGAATCAAACATGAAGTCTCCGCAACCTATACTCCTCAACAAAATGGTGTAGTTGAGAGGAAGAACCGGACTTTGATCACTCTTGCAAGGACAATGCTAGATGAGTACAACACCCCCGAAGCTCTATGGGCGGAAGCAATCAACACCGCATGTTATGCATCCAACCGCCTATTTCTTCAAAAGTTCCTTGTCAAGACACCATATGAGTTGCTCAATGGGAAGAAGCCGGACGTCTCCTTCTTTAGGGTGTTTGGTTGCAAGTGCTACATCTACAAGAAGCGGCAACACCTAGGGAAGTTTCAAAGGCGTTGTGATATAGGTTTTCTTGTTGGTTACTCATTGAAGTCCAAAGCATATAGAGTATTTAATCATGCCACCGGCTTGGTTGAAGAAACATATGATGTGGAATTTGATGAATCTAACGGCTCCCAAGGAGCACATGAGAATCTTGATGATGTAGGTGATGAACCATTGAGGGAGGCTATGAAGAATATTCCGGTGGGAGACATCAAGCCAAAAGATGATGAAGATGATGTACAAGTCATTAACCAACCTTCTTCATCAAATGTACCACAAGATGGTGATAAAGTTGGGAGAGTAGAAAATGAAGATACTCATATCTCCCATGAGCAAATGGTGGTACAAGCACAAGATGTTGATGCTCCACAACCTCCTCGTCAAGTGGACAATAGAAGAAATACACCTCTCCTACAAGATCATCCACAAGATCTCATTATAGGGAGTCCAACAAAAGGGGTGATGACTAGATCTCAAAAACTTACTTCATTTATTGCTCATCACTCTTTTGTCTCTTGCTATGAGCCTACCAAGGTAGAAGATGCTCTTAAAGATCCGGATTGGATCAATGCCATGCATGAAGAGTTGAACAACTTCACTCGCAATGAAGTTTGGAATCTTGAAGAGCGACCAAAAGATGCAAGAGTCATTGGAACCAAGTGGGTGTTCCGCAACAAGCAAGATGATCAAGGTGTTGTTGTGAGGAACAAGGCAAGACTAGTAGCAAAAGGGTTCTCTCAAGTTGAAGGTTTAGATTTTGGAGAAACTTTTGCACCGGTTGCAAGATTAGAAGCCATCCGTATCCTTCTTGCATATGCATCACATCATGAAATGAAATTATACCAAATGGATGTGAAAAGTGCATTCTTAAATGGCTTTATTAATGAACTAGTCTATGTTGATCAACCTCCCGGGTTTGAAGACCCTAGATATCCTAATCATGTTTATAGGTTGTCCAAGGCACTATATGGGCTTAAGCAAGCCCCAAGAGCTTGGTATGAGCGCCTTCGGGACTTCCTTATTAAGAAGGGCTTCACCATTGGGAAGGTGGACACCACACTATTCACCAAGAAGCTTGATGGGCATATCTTCATTTGTCAAGTATATGTTGATGATATCATCTTTGGATCATCAAATGAAGACTCATGCAAAGAATTTGGTGAATTGATGTCTAAGGAGTTCGAGATGTCAATGATTGGTGAGCTTACATTCTTTCTTGGTTTTCAAGTCAAGCAAATGAAAGAAGGCATCTTCATCTCTCAAGAGAAATACACTAAAGATCTTCTCAAGAGATTCAAGATGGATGAATGTAAGCCAATCAAGACCCCAATGCCTACCAATGGACATCTCGACCTAGATGAGGGAGGTAACTCGGTTGATCAAACTCTCTACCGTTCTATGATTGGTAGCTTGTTACATTTAACCGCATCTAGGCCCGACATCATGTTTAGTGTGTGTGTGTGCTAGGTTTCAAGCTAGTCCTAAGGAAACACATTTAATTGCCGTAAAAAGAATCCTTAGGTATCTTAAGCACACACCAAGCATTGGCCTTTGGTATCCCAAAGGAGCTTTATTTGAATTAATTGGCTATTCCGATTCGGATTACGCCGGATGCAAAGTTGATAGGAAGAGCACATCCGGAGGGTGCCATTTGCTTGGTAGATCACTTGTGTCTTGGTCCTCCAAGAAACAAAATAGTGTGGCTTTGTCCACCGCCGAAGCGGAATACATTGCCGCGGGTGCT
Organism: Miscanthus floridulus; assembly: GCF_019320115.1. Lineage (NCBI taxonomy): Eukaryota > Viridiplantae > Streptophyta > Magnoliopsida > Poales > Poaceae > Miscanthus > Miscanthus floridulus. The sequence continues at coordinate 16,062 of NW_027096388.1, read as the reverse complement.
TGTTGTGCACAAATATTATATATGAAACAAACTTTACTAGACTATGGAGTAGTTCTAGAGAAAGTACCTCTTTTGTGCGACAATGAAAGTGCGGTAAAACTTGCAAATAATCCGGTTCAACATTCTCGCACCAAGCATATAGATATCCGCCATCACTTTCTAAGAGATCATGTAGCTAAAAATGATATATCACTAGAAGGTGTAAGATCCGAAGATCAATTAGCGGATATCTTCACTAAACCGCTAGATGAGGCTACATTTTGTAGATTGCGGAACGAGCTCAATGTACTTGATTTTAGTAACTTCACTAAAAATTGAGCTTGTGTTGTCCCTTGCATTCATTGTAATATACAACATGTTTAATTTGTGGCAATGCATATAGGGCTTGTCTAACATGGTTAAGATAACCGCCGAAAAGCGTGTGAAGAAGCTTAACCTTGGATCAAACTTGACAAGCAACTAGATTTACTTACAAGTATTACATATGCATGAATGTTGTTTTGTCGTTTTGTTCCATTTGCCCTCTTGTTGCCTATTTTCTTAAAAAGAATTATAGCCTAAGGCAAAAATATTTTGAAAAATATGAGGGTTTGAGAGAGGTCACTCACATCAGTCCCAATTGGTGTTTATTTGGATCTTATTCAAGTTGGGACTTGATTGGGAACAGGTAGCGCGAAGGATTGTTGAAGGATTGCTGTAAAAGGTGCACCGGACGCTGCACCGGACGCTGCTGTCCAGCGTCCGGTCAGTTCACAGGAGGTGAACTGCTAATGAAGGAGTGACCGGACGCTGCGTCTGTGCGTCCGGTCAGGAAGGGTTCTGCGTCCGGTCGATCGAAGGAAGGACAAGCAGTACTGACCGGACCCTGCCTGCGTCCGGTCATGGACCACCGGACGCGTCCGGTCGCGATTCCAGAGGATTTGGACCTCTCTGGAATCGACCGGACGCTGGGTGGTAGCGTCCGGTCGCTACCACCGGAGCGTCCGGTCAGTGGATCTCGCGCGTCTTAAGGACTCTTTTCCCGTTTCCTTTTCTGTCGCGTTTTGGGGGTTATTTATCCGGACCTTTTCTTCTTCCTTGACATAAGCCCGAGCCGCCGCCGTGCCCTAGCCCAAGCCACCAAGCCGCGCCGCCGCTGCCTCGCCAAGCCGCCGCACGGTTGTGCCGCCGCCTCCTCGCGCCTCACCTCGCGCCCGCGCCTCGGTGCCCCTGCCCAGTCGCGCCGCCGCAGCCTCCCCGTGCCCGCAGCCGAGTCTCGCGCCCCGGCCTAGCGCGCCACCAAGCCTCGCGGCTCATCCAACGCGCCACCGCCCGCTCAGCTCCTCGACGGCCTTCTCGCGTCCAAGCTCGTCGTTCCATCGGTGCCAAGGCTGAAAATCTTCGCCAAGTAATCTTGCCCTATCCTCCCATTGTTTGGTAAGGCGAGTTTTTGCGTTTCAATCTTGATCTTCAAATTGTGACCTAGATCAATTCTAAATGCTCTAATTCCCCATTGCATTCAGGGCATTTGACCTAACCCTAGCCCGGTTCCGAGTATCCCCCACGTGATATCTTATCTCTTCTCGGATCGCCGTTCGTCAGGTAGAAAGCCACTCGATTCGATTTCGCATCTACATTGCTTTCTCTATTAGGATTTCGTATCTATTAGACATATGGTATTTATTTGTATATCTATCTATTCTATCGTGCAGCGAGTCGGTTCCGTTGTGGTTCAATTGGCAGTTGGCAGTTAACTCGGAGCCAAGCTCGCGAGTAAGGATCGAGGCCAAGCCTCGAAAGCGGCAGTTTGTCAGTTGATCTTCATCAGCGACAGTTCACCATCTTGTCAGTTCAGATGGCTCGCACCAAGAATGTTGGTGGTGGCCCAGGTGATGATGATCGGAGGCCCCCGCCTCGTCAGCCAGCCGGATCCAAAGGCAAGTCAACCAAGCAGCTGACATCCAAGAAGCGCAAGTACCCCGACGCCGAGACAGCGAGAGCAGCAGCTGTTGCAGAGGCCGCAGAGCGTGCCGAGAGAGGTGGTACCCGCAGCGGAGTTGTCATTGCAGATCAGCCAGTTTCACCCGCAGTCAGAGCTGCGATTGAGGAGGTTGAGCGTCGTCATGGTAGTCCAGCTAGGACTGCCACGTTTGCAGGACGACGGGTCGCCATTGAGGAGGGTCCGTCAGCACAGCAGCAGCCTCCACCAGCAGAGCCTCAGCCAGCCCAGGAGACTCAGGAGAGTCAGGAGACCGAGCCGGCACCTCAGCTACGCCGCTCGAGTCGTACCAGTGCTGCAGTTCCACCGAGGCCAGTTACACAGCGCAGGGGTTCACGCCCTCCGCCCAGACCACAGGGTCCGCCTCCAGTGGTTCACCTCGACTTGAGGGCCGCTACAGCCAGGCAGGTTCAGCAGCTGCGGTTTGTTGAGTTTGAGGTTTGGTTTCCTCCTAGGAGGGATGAGAGAGTAGCTGAGGGGTTCTACACGCCACTGCATGAGGATTTCTACAATGCATATCTTAACAGTGGGGCAGTGTTCAGATCACAGAGGGTCTGTCAGATAGAGTCCATTGTGGCAGCAGCCGGAGAGGGCATTCGGCAATACTTGTCATATTTGCCAGGACTGACAGATTTGATTGGACGGACGGGCATATATGTACCTTCTTGGGTCCGTCAGTTTTATGCCTCGCTCTACATTGATCCTCATCACAGATTCATTCATTTTGCTTTCAAAGGCAAAGACTACAGAGTGACTAGTGGCAGAGTCAGGGAGATACTGAGACTACAGGAGCAGCCTGTAAAGATGCATGAGGTTTGCTATGGACATCAGGAGCCTCCTAGGCGTCCTCATGGAGGGCAGGTGCCCCCTACAGATCTAGTGCGGCATTGCTTCAAGGAGCCGTTCGGTGAGGGGTCGAGCAGGAACCCCAGTGACTTGACTCCTACAGCGAGGATACTAGAGGCCATCATCAGGAGGACACTGCTTCCCAGGTTGGGATACAGGGAGGGCCTGACTCGCTTACAGCTCTGGCTTCTCAATGCCATCATACAGATGACAGTGTTTGACATCTGGGACCTCCTTCTTTCAGAGATGGAGGATACTATAGCTGAGGGATTCAAGGGTCGCAGGCAGCTTCCCTATGCTCACTGGATCACGTTCCTCATCCGCAGAGTTGTGATTGATAAGCCCCCTGGCATGATGGATGAGTATACAGGTGCCACTACAGAGTTCCCAGCTTACAACCTGTCACAGAGGATCAGACACGCCACTCCTCAGGCACCCAGTCAGCCTAGCCATCGCCCCGACGTGCCAGAGTCTGCAGCTCAGCAGGACGAGATCATCAGAGGGATTGTAGCCACTGAGGAGGAGGAGCTAGAGGCATAGCAGGGAGTGAGTGAGTACAGTGATAGCTCTGACGACGACTACCAGCCTATACCTCAGATGCCTCCACGCAGACACGATGCAGAGGCCGGTAGCTCTAGTTCTGCTCCACCTGCTCCACAGACAGACCCCGCTCTCATTGCTATTCTTGAGCGGATGCAGCAGGATCAGACACGACAGGCACAGGAGACAGCTACAAACTTCGCACAGTTTCAGGCTCGTCAGGACGAGTTTCAGCGGCAGCAGCAGCTCCTTCAGCACCAGCAGTTACTTATGCAGTAGCAGCTCATGGGATTCATGCAGCATGTAGTGACAGCCATTGGGATCCCACTGCCACAGACTTCGCCCCAGCTTGCACAGCCACCTACCACTTCGACGACTCCAGCAGTACAGCCCATCGGGCTTTAGAGTCAGGGACAGCCTCCAGCTCAGTTTACGTCACCTCCAGTACAGGTGTCCCAGTGGTTAGCTTCACCTGGTGTAGCCCCGCAGTTCACTCCTTATCACACGGGTTTCTCACCAGAGCAGACTTCTTCGCTATTCGTGCCTGAGTCGTCAGTCTCCAGGAGCCTTGGAGCATCATTCAGCGAGTTGACCGGCATGCCTACTCCGCCTCACATGCATTCTGCCGGTCCGTCTACAGCAGCTCCAGCTATTATGACCATTCAGAGGCTCCCCTCGTCTGTCGCCTCGTCAGATCCTACGACGGACATACTTGCAGCATCACAGGCAGCACCAGCCCCAGCTCAGACCCAGACCGCTTCAGCGACACTTCCTGCTTCAGAGGGTCAGTCAGTTCAGAGCTCAGGGTCAGATGATGATGGCGCCCAGTTCCATCTTGCTCCACGTACTTCAGCGCCCAACTCGTCCGCTGCAGCCCCGCCGACCGACCCTTAGGTTTTGGTGCTTGACGCCAAAGGGGGAGAGGGTTTTGAGTATGTAGACTCAGGGGGAGCGAGCTTTAGGGGGAGCTAGTTATCCAGTATTAGCTTATTATATACATTTGGAGTTTTATTTGTGTGATACACTATTACTTATGCATTCGGGTGTTTACTTTCATGCATACTACTATATATATGTGATAGTGCTATCTACGTGGTTGTGATATTTGACATGTGTGACTTCTACCTTGCTTTATCTATATGTCATATCACTTGGGTAATGCTCATTTGCTATTGCTTCCGCGTTTATATTTCGGAGCAAATGAGCTTTGTTATCTGTACTCATGCTTAATTCATATCCTTTGAGTACACTGTGTTGGCTTGGGTCATATAAGCTTGACCAACTCTTTTTGTTCTTATTGACAAAAGCTTATATGAACCAAGCCCGTCAAAAACCTCACTCTATAACATACTCGAGGTGGTATTGTCATCAATCACCAAAAAGGGGGAGATTGAAAGCATCTAGGCCCCTAGTTGGATTTCGGTGATTAATGTCAATACAAGATTACTATGACTAATGTGTGTTTTGCAGAGGCAATTAAGTTAGGTCATGGTAATGGAGATCGATTGGGCAATCGAGGTTGTCATGCCCCTACGATGGAAATCGTTTCGGTTTTCAAAGGATGGACGACAAGGTTAAGGATGACTAGTTCTAAGTGTCAATTGGAGTTGGAAAGACACTTAGAGTAGTTTAGGACTTTGTTTTTCCTTTGGCCGTACTATGAAGGGGGGTATGAACGGGTAGCTTGACCTAGTTGAGTCTAGTGAGTTAGGTGTGGTGCACACTTGTTAAAACTAGCTCTAGGTAGCTCCCATGAATGCCTAAGATCCTTTGGAGCAAACTTCATTCACATATGTTCGAAAGTTGGAAGTGAATGGAGGGTCAAACACTGACCGGACGCTGGCTCCGGTGTGACCGGACGCTGGCCGCAGGGTCCGGTCAGTTCGTTTAACTGAGGTGAATAAGTCTGTTGTGACCGGACGCTGGAAGGCCTTGTGATCGGACGCTGAGGGCTAGCGTCCGGTCGACTCCAGTAAGGGTCCAGACTTGGAAAAGAGTGACCGGACGTGTCCGGTCAGTGCTGACCGGACCCTGAGGGTTCAGCGTCCGGTCGAGTCCAGTAAGGTTCCAGTAAGGGTTTTATGCGACCGGACGCGTCCGGTCAGTGCTGACCGGACCCTGCCAGCGTCCGGTCGATTCGTTACTACTGGTTCGCGGGTTGAACTGACCGGAGCGTCCGGTCATCACGACCGGAGCGTCCGGTCATCCCGCAGAAGCTCATAACGGTTTGTTTTTCAGGCTGGCTTATAAATAGAAGCTCCACTCGTGAGTGGAGTATCCTTTGCTCATTCAAACAGCTGAAAAACACGTTTGTGAGTGCCAAGAAGAGCAAGATCCTAGTGAGGTGTTTGTGATTTGAGAATCCAAGAGAGTAGCCTCACTAGCAAATCAAGAGTAGCAAAGTGTGCATCCATCTTCTCATTAGGCTTCGCGTGGTCAAGTGAGAGTTCGTGCTTGTTACTCTTGGTGATCGCCATCACCTAGACGGCTTGGTGGTGATTGGAAGTTTGGTGTTCACCCGGCGGAGCTTGTGGGTGACCCAACTCAAGTTGTGAGCGGCTTTGGGTGATTCGCCGCGACAGAGTGTCGAAGAATCAACCCGTAGAGAGCACTTGATCCTTGCGCGGATCAAGGGGGAGCTACACCCTTGCGCGGGTGCTCCAACGAGGACTAGTGGGGAGTGGCGACTCTCCGATACCTCGGCAAAACATCGCCGCGTTCCTTTCTCTCTCTATTTACTTTGAGCACTTACTTTGAGCATTTACTTTGAGCAATTCAATACTTGTTTTTACATCCATAGAATTGCTTGCTAGAGTAAGTTTGGAACTTAGGTTGCGAGGTTGTTGTGCATTAGTTTGATATAAACACTTTTCTAGGCACAAGGGGTTAATTGGGCTATCCGTAGGATTTGTTTATTGAAAGAAAATTTAGAATTAGCCCAATTCACCCCCCCTCTTGGGCATCTTGATCCTTTCAATGTTGATTGTAGAGCTCTCCTCTTTCCAATTGCCCTTGTTCCATGTAGCACACATGCCCCTTGCAAGTCAAAACATATTTGTTATATGATGAATGTAACAGAAACAAGTTGTATAATACTATAATCCAATGAATTAGCTAAGTAAATATGGATCAAGTCTACCTTGTTAATGTGACCTCTCTTTTCTTCTCCCAGGCGACAAGCTACAGGAATAATGAGGAATGCAGCAACGTTAGAAACAATGAGGAATGTAGCAAACATATAAACAAGTTGTGTAAGCTAGGAATCAAATAACAGGAACATGGGTAAATAAAATATGGCATAAGTAGCATCATAGTTAATATGGTCCACAACCAGCCAGCCACATTAGAATTTAGAAGTAATCCACAACCACAAGCTAGTGAGCTACTAGTGGCATAATTAAAAGTAGTCCACATCCACGAAGTAATCCACAACCACAAGCTAGTGAGCTACTAGTGGCATAATTAAAAGTAGTCCACATCCACACAACATACATTACAAACGAAGCTTAAGGTTCTAATGAAGTAAGTGCAGAACAGGGCACAGGTAACACAAAAAGCAAGCTGGACTGAAATCTCTCAAAAGCCAATCCCCACCCCAACAATCAATATCCATCATCAAATTCATCATGGATGTTTGCAGCAGCCTCAATGTCCTCTCCATTGTTGGAGCCATTAGGACCAGGAGCATCTTCACAATCTGTCACATCAGCATTGTCATGTGGGTCTTGACTTGCTTCATCTTCTTCGTCATCTGAACCTAAGTCATCTTCAACCAAACTTGGGCTAGAAGGTCTTGCACGGTTGCTGCTAGCATTCCTTCTAAGATTGCATCCTCGGAGTGAGCTTGATGCACCAAGAGCTTCATCAACATGTTCCCATCTAAGATCATTTGCATCACACTCACACCCACAATCACCTTGATGGTATACAAAAGAAGAGTCAGCCCACTCATTGTCCCAATGGAACTCTTCAATGACCAAAGGATCAAAACTCTTTCCTTTTTTCTCACGCCTTATCTGAAACCTAGTCTTCATCTTCCGGTTGTAGGAAACAAATACAATAGAATTCAACCTCTTATGCAGCAAGCGGTTTCTTTTCTTTGTATGGATCTACAAAAGAAATTAGAGAAAATATTTATCTTGCTGAAATTAAACACGAACTAAGTAGTAGGAAAATCATAGAGTATTTAGTACTCACAAACTCGAATGTGCTCCAATTCCTCTCACAACCAGATGATGAAGCACATAGACTAACAATGCGCCTAGCAAACCGTTGAAGCTCAATAGCACGACCACCATATGAACACCACCAATCAACTACATTGTCAAATACAAAAATATAGTACAAATTAAGAATGAAATATACTTGCTGGAATTAAGTTACAGAAATGTAGAATTGCTGAAATTGCAGTAGAAAACAGTACTTACGAGGGCTCATTGACTCAAGGTTTTGCTTAGCCATCTTATTTGAGAATGCATCTCCTCTAAGGGCTTCATAGTCCAAGGATTGAGCATCAATCTTGGCTTGAGTATCTTTATCATCCACCATTCTTCCAAGAACTTCAAGGAAGCAACCTCTTAGCTGCCCAACAGTGGCATCATCATCAGCTCTTATGAGAGGATGTAATTTCCCTAGGTTCAAGTACAGTGCAGCCCCATATAAAGGATGGTCAATTTGTTTCACCCAACGTTTCTCAATGATTTCCATAATTCTCTTGAGCAAGGTTTTCTTGGTTTGGATAGCAAAGCTTAGCTTGATCTTCTCTTTTGCATGATTCATAAGCGCTGCAACCTCTGGCATTGTGGGCTTCTCATCACCATCCACCACCCTAAGTACAATTAGTAGTGGGGCTGAAGCTCTAAGGCAATCCTCAACTGAATTCCAAAACTCTGTAGAGAGCACAATGTCATGCACATCCATGCTGGCTGAAGTTTTAGCCAATTTATTGCTGGTCCATGCTTCACTATAAAATAGAGCCTTCAAAGCATCTCCGTGCTTATGCAAACTCTTCAAAGTGAGGAACAAGGTCGCAAATCGAGTGGCTGCAGGTCTAACAAGATCAGCCCCACCTGTCTTCTCTCTCATTGTACTAAGAATTCTCCCATGCCTATAGATGAAGGTTGTGACACGCCTTGCACGTGCAATAGGCTTCTTAAATTCCTTCAACTTCCCTATGTCTTCTAGCATAAGGTCCAAGCAATGTGCAGCACATGGGCTCCAAAACAGTGATGAAATTCTCTCCATTAGAAGCTTGCCCGCTGCCTTGTAGTTAGCCCCATTATCAGTGACAACTTGGACAACCTTGTCTTTTCCAATCTCCTCAATTCTCTTCTCCAGCAAATCAGCAATCATATATGCATCATGGACCTCACTTGATGCATCGACGGACTCCAAGAAGTAAGTCCCCTCCGGGCTATTCAGAAGGAAGTTAATCAAATGTCGTCCCCTCCTATCGGTCCATCCATCTGACATAAGCGTGCAGCCATAATGCTTCCATGCCTGCTCATGGTCCTCCCTCATGGTGCTTGTCATCTTCACAGCATCTTCAAGCAATGGATCCCCTAGCTGATAGGGAGAAGGAGGTTTGTACCCTGAACCATACTGCGTTGTTGCCTCAATTGCAATCTGAAATTGTCTTGCTGCTGCTGTATTGAATGGTATGCCACACTCATAAAACCACAAGGCCCATTGCATATCCACATAATGTTGCTACTCTTTGGTCTTTGTGCTGGACTGAATTGTTGGCTGAAAACACCCTTTACGCCTTTCATCAACTAGTTCTTCAGGTGTTTTTTGAAGCATCTCAAGAATTGTTCTGTTCCCCTTTGGTTTTGCCTTGGCCTTGCTTGCTGCTGCAACCTTGTATGAATAGGCTGCACGCCTTTGTTTTGTTGCAGTCCCTGAACTTGGGTGCGCCTTGGAGGTTTGGGATTCAGGTTCAGGTGCAGTTCCTTCACTACTACCACATCTGCTTCTCCTTCCTGCTCTTGCTGTTGCTGCTCATCATCATCATCATCATCTAGGTACAATGGCCTTTTCCTCCTGTTGGATTCCAAGTAATCTGTCATCTGCTTTCTGATTGGAGTAGTGGTTTTTTTGACACATTACGGCATCTCCATAGCCACCAGCTAGATGTTGCTTCAGCCTTTTGATCCCTCCATGAACCATGGTGCCACACAGGGTACATGTCACCTCATCTCGGTTTTGAAGATTCGCCCAATAGCCATACTTCCAACCAGGGTCCTTCGACTTGGCCTTCCTTGCTGGATCATTCTTTGGATCATAATTGGCATTGTTGACAGAAGGTGGACTTGCCATTGTTTGCTGCTAGCTGTTACATGCAAAGACCAAGAGTTAAGAGTATAATTAAAAGATGGAAGGGGAGAGCATAGTAACAAACAAATCATAAAGCCAATGAGGTTTCAAATTTTAGTAACAGTAACAGCCATAGTGTCACCTAGAATCCCTAGAGTATTATAACTTTCTACACCAACACTGAACTCTCCACAAATATGATATATCAGAGTTTGTTGTAACTATATGACTCGATGAAACATCCTACTATTCTCAGAAGTGGAATAACCTCATAACATATGCTCAAGCTAAAAGAGAAAAAAAGCTCAATACCACTCCATTTAGATACAACATCCCTAGGCAGTTGACAACACAGACGAAGCGAAGCGAGGCCCGTCGCCGGTATGGATCGTCACCGGTGAAGTGAAGCTGGAGGGAGAGGAAGAGATGCTCACACGTACCTGTCGTCCTGTCCCCCGAGCTGCCGGAGGCTGGAACTGGCGGAGCAGCGCAAGGAGCTGTGAATCCAAGGCACAAATCAGCGGAGAAGAGGAAGACTCGAATCGAAGTAGGGGAGGCTCAAATCGAAGCAGGGAAGACTCGAATCGAAGCAGGGGAGGCACAAATCGATTGAGAAGAAGAGGCGGAGCGGCCGCGCGCGCCAAGAACAGGTGAGTTTGCGGCTTTGCGCACGGGAGAGATGAGATAGGGACTTGCGGGAGCTGTAGGCCCGCGCCGCGATTTCCCCGCGCGCGCGCAACTTCCGCGGTTGCGATTCCCGCGCGCGCGCAACTCCCGCAGTAGTGATTCCCGCGCGCGCGCAACTCCTGCGGCCGCGATTTCCCGCACGCGCAACTCTCGCGGCCAGGCGGCGTCCGATTCGCTCGTGCGTCGTCCGCCTCAGGCCGCTCAGAGCTCCAACGTCGCCTAATCGCGCCTAGGCGACGCCTTTTTCTGCAAGGCGGACGCCATACAGATGCTGCTCGTGGCGAGGCCGATGCCCAGCTTAAAATAGCGCCTGGACGCCTAGGCGTCGCCTTGGAGATGACTTAAAAACAATGGTTAAGAGTCTTTATGTTTTCTTGTTATCTGCCTTTGTTATTCCACTTGTTTGGTGCTGTATAATTCCTAATTTAGTAACTATTCTGAGTGCACTTGGAGCAACTTGTTATGATATTTGTGGCAATACAATGTGTGGTTTTATTATGATGTACCTGCATTTTTTTTTGTTGCTAACCGCAGATCTTGGTCAAATTTCTTAGCTATTTGAAATGATATTGATGGATCTATATGGGTCTGGTGGTGATACCATTGTCTGGTTGTTTTGCAAACAGTGAGGCATGCTAGCGTTTTGGCTTTAACAAACAGCAATGGCCAATTATGGATATGGCTGGCATTTGAAAGTGTGGTTACTTCAGGGAATCTCATTGAAGAAACCACTTACTGATGGCTTTCGCTAATTAACCATTGACTGGCATGATGAAATCTGTAGGATCAACATTTTTTTTTGGGTCAGCTGGCTGCATCAAGCAATATGTTAAGGATGTGTGCATTAACTGTTAAAGATTGAAACTGAGTTTTCACGAAATTCGGGTTCTGAAGGATTGAGATAAGCACCGTTTGAAGATAAGTGTAGTGATGGAGGAGCACTGACTGGCTTTGAATCAGCTGACCTTATATTTTAATATGAGGTTTATTCTGTAGCCTGGTTTCTTGTGTTTTCCACCTTTTGTATGCAGTATTTATTCAATGCTGATTGATTTCAGTTTTATTACAATCTTACTAGCCTGATTCCATTTGGAACATGCAGTACCAAGAGAAATCGTGGAACTGCATTTGTGAGAATGCAAACATATAATCGTGTTACTAGTCTGGTTGATTAACTGCAATTTATATTTAAATTCGTTTTTTTTTTGAAACGGTGTTGATGGTTATGCTGCAACGAGTGGTTGTTTTAGCATAATCGAATTCGCTGTGCAAACTCAGTGTATAAACCACGAGTTAAGGTGTTATGTGGGCAACGTCTACCAGCGTCACAACAAGAATCGTGGCTGACCGGTGGGCTGCGTAACCGGTGGGCCGCGGCATGGCGCGGCAGAGCCGGTCACCAGGGGCTGCAAAGCACCTGGACGTCTTCAGGGGTGAACTGCATTTAGTTATCAAGATCCGATGGTTTAGGAGTGTTAGTTCATTTGATATTTATCCCTTAATGTTAGCTGAGGTTTGTTAGGATTCATGTATAAGTTGGAACATTTTTGCTTAATGAAAGATTAGCCAGGGATTGAGTTTATCTTCCTCTCGCTCTCTGGCGCCCTAGCGCTCACCCTCACTCTCTCTTCCTCGCACTCGCCAAGGCGCCGAGCACGGCGCCGCCAGCTCGTCGACGGGCGTTCAAGCCACGACTGCCGATCTCCCATTCCTACTCCCTTCACAGCAGCATATGCCCCAACAACCTGGTATCAATGTCAGGCTCCGCCTCTTCCTCCGTGCCCGTCACTCCTTCCGCCGCCGCCACCACCACCACCACTCCGCCTGTTCCTCCCGCCACCACCGCGCCACTAGACAGATGCCCTTAACGCCCTCACTTCAGCCATCTATGGCCTGCAGCGCCAAGTCGGCAATCTGTCCAACTGCGTCGCCGCCGTCGAGAGCCTCCCGGCCATGTCGGCGCCACCACTGCTGTCCATGGGCCTCCCCGGTTACGAGGGCATTCTGCCACTGCCGGCTTAGGGTCCAGTGATCTCGGAACTGCCTCCATCCCATCCGGCGTAGCCGTCCTTGGCCATACCGACTTCACCGGCGCCCGCCTCTCACCCCGTACCGATCACACAAATCTCCTTCCCCCACTCACCATCCCCTGTTCCGTCATCCTCATCCATCATGCAAGCCCCCCACCCGCCGCCATCCGCTCCCATGCACATGCCACCGCCACTTCCCCACGTGCCGCCGGCACCGGAGTCCGTCGTGCCGCGCTGCCACAAGCTATCATTTCCCACCTATGACGGCAAATATGACCCTCTAGGCTGGCTGAATCGCTGTGACCAGTTCTTCCACTCACAGCGCACCCCCGAGACCGAGAAAGTCTGGCTCACCTCTTTCCACCTCACCGGCTGTAACACCCTCGGTGTTACCCCGTTAATCATCTACTAAAACATGTCATGAGCATCGCACTTGTGTGTTAATGCATGTGGTGAAGTGTGTAGATCAATTTCTGTAACTCAAAATGATAAATAAAAATGCTAAACGAAAGTTGGTTCGATGGTTCATGCATATCAAGTAGGGTTTAAAACCAATTTTTATTAAGCAAAAATACCATAGAACATGTGTGTGATACTTAAATAAAGTTGGAAGTGCAAACTTTGTAGATGACAATGAAATACTTGCTGTTGAAAAAGAATATTGCTAAGTAATATTTTTAGTAGCTTAGAAATGCAATATGAAATTAAGATTAGCTCAAACGCTTAGAAAATTTATAAGTCTGTGGACAGCTAGACGCTGCTATGTTTAGCAATTTATTTGGAGACATTGGGTTAAGGAGTGGTGTAGTGCTATGATTTGATTTAGTAGTTCCATATGCCATCTTGAGTGTAGTGAAGCCGGTTTAGGTTTAGGAGCAACGGTTTGGTCGTGATCAACACTTTAAAATTCATGCATGTCACAGCTTTGTGCTGTCTGGCGCCGTGCGCGTGGTCACCACGCGTGGCTGACCCACGTCGCCGCACGGTTGTGCCGTGCGTGCGCGTGGCTGCACACCGGCTGGCCGTGGCCTTGCCGCGGCTTGGCCGCTCTAGCCGCACCGCTAGGTCGCTGGTCCGCTCTACGCTCGACCGCCCCTACCACCATGACTGTCGCTGGTGCTGCTGCTACCTCCACGCCCACACCGCGATGACGCCGCTGCCACCACCGTCGCATCACCACGCTGTGTGCCTACAGCTGCGCAGTGCCACTGGCCCGCCTTGATGCTACACGCACTTGGCCGTGTCGTCGTTGCCTTGCCATTGATGGCACTGTGGCATGCGGGCCACACCGGTCACGAGCGTGCATGTCTGTCGGCTAGTGCCTGACCATGGGCTGTGCTGGTCACACCAACCACGTCCCGCCAAGGCATGCCCTTGCCAAGTCGCTGGCTGCCCCTCCCCCACCGCTCCCTCGCTCTCTCTCACTGTTCTCATCTCCCGGCCACCGTCGAAACGCACCGGCACCGCAGCTGCGAGGGGTCACCTCTCATCAATCCCTCTTGTCCGTGCCTCCGCCCTCACGTCCCCTCTCCAACCGCCCCCACCCCGCTTTGATTGCGGCTTAGCCAAGCCTCAATTTTGGAGCTTCGCCCCGCCACCACGCCGTTAAGACCCGTCACCACCCGCGCCATGGCCAGCCTCCACCACTTCACCCGATGCAAATTCCTCTGCACCTCTAGCTCGCCTTGGCTCCCTCTCCATCGTGTGCATGCCAGTAGGAGCGCTACCGCCTCCCCGCTGCCGTTGACGCGGCCATGTCCGCCGTGGCTCGTCGCCGTGCTCATCGCACGCACATGGCTAGCCCTGCTCAGGTAGTTGCCAGCTGAACCACCACTTTGGCCAGGTTCGCGGTGTGCCCCGGGTGCTTATCCCCTATCTCTACCATCCTGTTAGCGCTGTAGCTCGCTGGGATGACCGTGGCACTGTCGTGGGTGACTGTGCATGGTGGCAGCTCACTCCAGTACGCCCTGTTGCTCCGTATCGCCGCTTACGGTAGGCGTTAGGGTTGTAGATGGGGTTCGACTCGTTAGTTGGGTCGGTGCGAGCCTCGAGTGGCCGACGTACCACCTAGTGCCACCATCCACTACGTCGGCAAGCTCGGGGAATCTCAGGGACCTCTCCGGTGCGAAGGTGAAAAGATACGAGGGCTCCATTGTAAAGTCGTTGTCTATAGAAATAGTACGTGTAGTGTTCGTGCTATTGTCTGATAACGCGAGGGCGTTTTTGCAAGAGTGCCAGCGTGCGCAGGGGCTCCCCGCCCGGGCTGCCTCCGCGCGTGGGCCACGCCCCGCGTGGGCCGCATTGGGCCAAAATTGGTTTATTTTTTTCATGAAAAATAGAAATAGCTTTTCATTTTAATTCTAAGCTGAGCTTTGGTAATTAATATAAAATAATGTAGATATCCAAAAATTGTGAAACTAATTTTGTTAGGTTCCCAAAAACATTGTCTACCTGTTAGTATAGTTAGTTCATACATATCCGTGTGGTTGCTAAGGAGCATTAAAATAGTTGAGATGCTAAGTATTATTTTGATTAATAATTGTAGGAATTTTTGTGGTAGATTGGTGATAGCAAAAACCCTGAAATTTTTATAGTAGCTTCATTGTATTATTATATGCTCACTATAATTTTTGTAGCCCTAGAATAGACTACTTAATATGGTAGCTAAATACCCATTAAGATTAAAGGAATAATGGCATGATATTGGTTTACAAAAGTTAAGCACTTGTAGGGTGAGCTTGAAATCTATTTGGTAGAGATAATGATTAGCTTAGTATCTTAGTCATTAGAGCTAGCTTAGTATCTTAGCATGTGTATTCTTATTTTAAGAGTTGCTGTTGCCAAAATACTAAGTGTTGCATCATCAGTGCATGCATGTAGAGAACGAGTTGGTGGAGTTCTTGACCGCCGGAGAGCAAGAGTACGAGGAGGTGATTGAGGAGTACGAGGAGGAGGTTCTCGTACAGGAGGAAGCCCCACAACCACCGACGACTAACATAGCTGACAATTCGCCTGCCCAAGACAAGCCCCGGTGCATAACCCTTATTTTAAATAATCACTTGATATATATATGTGATGTGCATTTATGTTACATGATTTATATTGAAAATACATGCATAGATAAACCTACCTATGAGTCCTACTAGCATAGGTCAAGTAGCTGCTATGCTTAGGCTATCGGTAGCGTGAGTAACCTGCCGTTACTCATAATAGGTGATTATTATTATTACTCTCATGATAAAATGGTGAAAGGAAATGGAGATCAGGCAGGGATATGGTACGGGTATTGGTGGGTGTAATAGGTTGTGTCCCATGACCAATGGGGCATAGCTTGGTTACACTATTTTCCCTATCCATGTTGATTAAGGACCGTCCGTTGCTGTGGATGGTAGTCAGGTCACAGACTTATTATCCTAAGCACACACTTGCTTATGGGAGCGGGAAGGCTCGTTGCTCTCTTGTCATGGGTTCTGGCTCTTTTTGGACCGACTGATTGGAGGCGGGGATGCTAGAGGTCTAAGCACCACACTAAGTCCAGGACTCAGGAGTGGGGGCTTAGAGTCCAAGTTTGGACGAGGACCTAGACCCCTTGATAGGAGAGTGGTGGGTTGGTCTTGCTTGTGCCTGGGGTACAAGCAAGGCATGTGTTTTGGGGTACCAAGCTGG
>NW_027096387.1:0-40000 GCF_019320115.1 Miscanthus floridulus | reverse complement strand
GATACATTGGTTCGCAAATCGCCGTGTGATATGGTATGACTTGGCTATGGTCTAGCACCGTAGTAAGAACTAGAAGGTGAAAGGGGATGAATGGATCTGATTGCTCAACTCTTGCTTGAAAGTAGAATAGGTGCTTACATAGAATGGTTAGCTAATGAACTAATCATGACTACTAATAAAACACATACATAAGGATTCACTACTAGTAATGCTTTTCGTAAAAAGGAAACCCAGCAAACCATAAAGCTTATCATATCCTTTGGAGTCAGGAAATGATTCCCACTAGCCGGGTAAGTCTTGCAAGTACATTGTGTACTTAGGGTTTATTAACCTCTGTTGCAGGGTAGCTTGAGGAGTGGCTGTTGTGTGGAGGATTCTTCTAGTGGGCACAAACAGATCCTTGTATCTTATCGTTAGATGTTTATTTTAATTCCGCTGTTTAAATTCCACACTCTGAACTTGGTATTGTAATAATGTATTTTTGAGAACTCTTGTTGTATGAAATGGACTAAGTATTGTAAACTCGTTCTCATTATTAGATTCTGGATGAAAAATGTGGATTGTTCGAGTTCTCCCTTGGGGTGTGCTCAATGGAACCACCAGGTGTAGCTTACTTTCGGGGTGTTTAGTGTCTAGTGGAAGACGAGCGCCTCCAGAAGTGTGTTATTTCGGGCGGTTCTGCCACACAGGCACTGCCCAGCAATGGTATTATGTCCTTGAATGGGACATTGGCAAGCTACTGTAGGAAGATTTCAAACGCATGTGCCACCAGTGTTTTGAGCCACCACTCCGCATGAACCATCTAGTGGACCTGGCTTGACTGCCGTTCTTGGCATCCATCGTGGCGTACCAAGATGATTTCCATGCACGTATGGCGCATGCCAGCCACCTGATCCCCTTCCAATAGGCGCAGTTGTTCACTGGTGGCCTGCCCGAACACATCAGGATCGATGTGGAACTCCATGATCCCGAGGACCTCCAACATGCCCTGGCTCTGGCGCATGCCTACGAGAGGTGCAACCCGGCGCCGCTCCTCGCACTACCCGCGCCACCAGCTCGACTGACCCACCATAACCTAGGGGTGCCTAGCTCCTCGTGAGCTGCTATAGTGGGCATGGGCCCGACACCACCGGCATCCACTACACCATCGCCGTGGCCCTTCAAATGCCTCACGTCGATGGAGATGGCTGAGCGCCACAAGTTCGACCTTTGCTACAATTGTGATGAGCCGTACATGTGCAGCCATAAGTGTCCCCACCTATTCTATCTGGAGGTCACTGATTACGTAGTGGACGAGCCCGAGGATGATGAACCCCCCACCGACGCTGACGCCGTCGAGCCCGCAACGTTTAATCTAGAGACACCAATGATATCCCTCCATGCTTTTGCCAGAATTCGCACGGAGGATACAATGTAACTATACATCACGGTCGGCAACGAGCAGTTTGTGGCACTCCTGGATTCGGGATCGATGCATAATTTCATCTGCGGCGATGTCGTCCGCCGTGTCGACCTCCAATTCTAGGCTTGCCCCGACGTGGGCGTCATTGTCGCCAACGGCGACCACATGGCATGTCGCGGCCTCACCCGCAACGTCGGCATCCGCATCATCGATGAGGTGTTCTCCATCGACTGCTATTCCATCCCAATTGACACCTACGACATGGTGCTCGACGTCACATTACTTCGCATGCTCGGGCCCATCTTATGGGTCTTTGATGACCTCTGCATGGCCTTCTAGCGCGAGGGCACAGGGTGTTCTGGCGTGGCATTGGCTCCACCCGGCATGATGTCTAGTCCACAGAGCGCATGTACGCTCTCCACAGCAACGAGCCTACCATGCTTGACCAGCTCCTAACCTCCTTCGATGACGTCTTTGCTGAACCTCAGGGGCTCCCACCGACGTGACCTTGCAATCATCACATCCATTTACTGTCCAACATGGCTCCCATCGTGGTGTGCCCCTATAGATACCCGCAGCTCCAGAAGGATGAGCTCGAGGCTCAATGCGCAACCATGCTCGACCAAGGGATCATCCGGCCCAACACCTTTGCATTCTCGGCACCGGTGCTACTCATCAAGAAGCATGTCAGCTCTTGACATTTTAGCGTGGACTACCATGATCTAAACAAGCAGATAGTCAAAGATAAGTTTCCAATCCCCGTTGTCGAGGAGCTACTGGATGAGCTCCATGGGGCACACTTCTTCACCAATTTGGACCTATGATCGGGGTACCATCAAGTGCAGATGCACACCGATAATGTGGAGAAAATGACATTCCGCACCCATGAAGGCCACTTCGAATTCTTGGTGATGCCGTTCGGCCTCATGAATGCACCGGCGACGTTCTAGAGTCTCATGAACTCCGTGTTCTGGCCATTCCTTTGTAAGTTTGTGCTCGTGTTTTTTTATGACATCCTCATCTACAGTCCCTCTTGGTTGATGCATCTACAACACATCAGCACAGTCCTCACCACCCTCCGCGAGAACCACCTCCGTCTGAAGCATGCCAAGTGTTCCTTCATGACGTCGTCGATAGCGTACCTCGGCCATGTGATCTCGACCGAGGGCATCACCATGGATCGCAAGAAGGTGGAGGTTGTTACCTCCTGGCCCCAGCTGCGCTCAGTGCGTGGCCTACAGGGTTTCCTTGGCCTAGCAGGGTACTATCGGTGATTCATATAGGACTATAGTGCCATCGCGATGCCACTCACACAGCTTCTCTAGAAAGAGGTGTTCTCCTAGACGCCCGAGGCAACGACAGTGTTCGACGCCCTCAAGCTCGTGCTCTCCACCGCACCCGTCCTCCACCTTCCCGACTTCGACAAGTAGTTCATGGTGGATTATGATACCTTGGACTCTGGTTTTAGAGCGGTTCTCCATCAGGGCGTCGGTGCTATCGCCTTCTTCAGCCGGTCGTTCATGGCTCACCATTTGAAGCTTGCCACCTACGAACATGAATTGATCGGCTTGGCGGTACACCATTGGCGCCCGTATATCTAGGGCCACGCATTCCTCAACCGTATGGACCACTACGCACTCAAGTTTATGCTCGACCAGAGGTTGTGCACTGTTCCCCAACATCAATGGGTGAGCAAGCTCTTCGGCTATGATTTCACCATGGAGTATCGATCGGGCCACCTGAACACCGTCGCCGACGCTCTGTCTTGACACGGGGACAATGGCGCGCATCTCAGCGCTCTAACCAGCCCTACCTTCCAGATCTTTGATAATCTCCACCATGAACTGTAGGATGACATAGTCCTTCATGCCCTCAGTGACTCTGTGGTCGCCGAACGCGGGGTGCCGTGGCGCGTCGTCGATGGGCTAATACTGCATGGCTCCTGCATGTTTGTGCCCACCACCTCTACTACCCTACCGGTGGTCCTCTAGCTGGCGCACATGGCTAGCCATGAAGGCATACCGAAGACATTGCAGCACCTCCGCTAGGACTTCTTCATTGAACATGATCGATGCCTTGTCTAGGAGCTCATGGGCTCGTGCCTCACTTGTCAGTGCAACAAGACCAAGAGTCTCCAGCCGGCCGGCCTCCTCCAGCCACTGGACGTGCCCGCCTAGGTCTGGTTTGACATTGTGCTTGATTTCATTGAGGGGCTGCCACGCGTACATGGCAAGAGTATGATTCTGACAGTCGTCGATCGGTTCTCCGAACATGTGCACTTCATCGCACTGAGCCACCCCTACACTGCCTCGTCAGTCACCAAAGCCTTCTTCGACAACATCGTCTGGCTACAGGGCTTCTCCATGTTGATTGTCAGTGACCGCGATCCCATGTTCATTGGCAACATTTGGAGGGACATGTTCAAGCTTGCCGATGTCAAGCTATGGATGAGGACCGCATTCCACCCACAGACAGATAGGCAATCGGAGGTGGTGAACAAGACCATCGCAATGTATTTGCGGTGCGTCACCAGCTCGATTGGCTTCCATGGGCTGTGTATTGTTATAATACTTCCTACCACACGGCACTCCGCACCACTCCATTTGAGGTAGTCTATGGCTAGCCACCGCCTACTCTTATGCCTTACACTACAGGATCAGCGTGCAAGGACATGGTGGATGCGCTGCTCCACGAGCGTGACTCGTTCCTCGTGGATGTCCATGACCGATTGCTTCAATATCAAGAGCACGCCAAGATGTAGGGTTGAGATGGCAGACTAGAGGGGGGGTGAATAGTCCTTTCTAAAACTTAATCACGCCGGCTAACCGATACAAGTACAGAATTAAAACTATCGGTCTAGCTAAGACTACACCCCTCCATCTAAGTTACCAATCACCTTGAAAAGATCCTAAACAAGCAACTAAGGTGCCAGGCTAGCTAGAGCTCACCTAACTAATCTAGCTTGTAAGGTCACACAAACCTATGCAACTAGTACTTCACACAACCGAGGGAGCTCCTACACAATCTAGTAAGCAAAAGCACAAAGCCACCTAAGCTTACTAGCAATGCTCAATAACAAGGCTACACAAGCCAAATTAGAGAGCGTAAATTACTTAGCTATACAAACTAAGCAATGTGACTAACAAGGTTACTAAAATCAAATTAGCCACTCAAGGGAGCTACTTCTTATGCTACACAAGCAAGAAGGCAACTAGCAAGCTACTAAAGCTAAACTAGTCACAAGAGCAACTACACAAGCACAATGTATATGAAAGTAATACAAGCTTGTGTTTCACGGAATGCAAACCACCGAGAAGATGATGAAGATAATGTTGACACTGTGATGTTCTCCCAAGGTTCACTTGGTTGCCACCAAGCTACGTCCCCATTGTGTCGACCGCTCACTTGGTGGTTCGGCGGCTAATTGGCATCACCCGCCAAGCCCGCACGTCGGGCACCGCAAGAACCTACTCCGAAAGTGAGGGTAGCTCAATGACATGCTCAACTAGAGTTGCTTTTCACGATCCCTGCGGGGTGAGCACAATCCCCCACACAAATCCTCCTCCGGAGCATCGCACAATCTTCTCGCATGCTTCAACGTAGTCACAAGCCACCAAGCCATCTAGGAGGTGGCAACCTCCAAGAGTAAAAAGCACCACGGGCTTGCAACTTGATCCCCTAGTGCCACTTGATGCAACCTCATGATGCAATCACACTAGAATCACACTCACTCGCAATCGGATGCAACAACTATGTGTACAAGTGAGTTAGAGGCCCTCCTAGCACTCCCCAAGCATGGAAACTAAGTCCCAAGGGTGCTAAGCATGTGCCAAGGCTGGCTACACACTCCTTTTATAGCCCCAAGGGCTAAAATAGCTGTTACCCCTTTCATCCTGATTTCTGCACACTGATCGGACTCGCTGACCGGACTCATCCCAGAGTCTGGTCTAGAGTCTGGTCGCTCCTCATGCGCCACGTGTACTAGCCATTCGAAGATGACCGTTGCTCACCAACGGCTAGCTCCTGCACGTGCATACTCCTGACCGGACGCACCTAGGTCTAGCGATAGGATGTGCCGAGGCCGAGTCCGGTCACCAACGCGCCTCTGCACAACTGACCGGACACTCTTTTCTCCTATGACTAGACTCGACTCTCCCACAGTCCGGTCACTTCCAGAGAGGTTCCAGAGAGCTCTTTTGATGACCGAACGCGTCAGGTCATCACTGAATGGACTCTCCATGCGTTCGGTCGCTTCTGTACATGTTAAAAACATTGACCGGACTCTCGACCGGGACTTGTAGGTACTGACAGGACGCGTCTAGTCACATAGTCCGGTCACAAACCTTTCAGCGCTAAAACGGCTATAACCCTTAGCTCCAAACTCTGATTTTGATGATCTTGGACATTTTGAAAAGCTTATTCAGAGTGCTACACAACCCACTTGCATATTTGATCCAAAGCACAATGGATCAATGCAGAATTCCAAATCATGAGCTATCCTATAGTTCGGAGTACACCGAAAAACCTCTCTCTCTTCTCCAAGTTGATCCAAGTCAACTCCAACAACTTCTCCTTTGCAAATGTGCCAACACCATCAAGTGCAAGTGTGTTAGCATTTTCACAAACATTTTTCAAAGGATTAGTCACTCAATTCACCATGCCACTCGATCCTAGCAACGTCGCAAAATTAGATCGCTCAAGTGGCACTAGATGACCGATATGCAAACAAGTTTGCCCCTTTTGATAGTACGACCATCTATCCTAAACCCGGCATCAACTTCTCTACATGATATGACCAGTGAAATGAAATACCCTAGGTTATACCTTTGCCTTGCGCATTCTATTCCATCTCCTCCATTGTTGATGCAACACATGCACCAAACAATCACCAAATGATATGATCCACTTCATATCATCACGTGACCGTATTGGTTCATCGATCTTGACTTCACTTGCTCTTCACTGTTGCTTCAGTCCATCGGTGCCAAGTCATCACTCAACTTGCCGTTCACACTTGCAACCGGTCCATCGAGACAAGTCTTGTCTTGATCTTTTCCACCTTGATCACATGACTCCATGTCATGTCTCATATGCAATGAGCTCCTTCATCACATGTGTGAGCTTTGCAACATCTCCAAGCCATTTTACCTCCATGGCAAAGGTTGCTCACACATGATGTACTTGTGGACTAATCACCTGTGTATGAGCAACTCAAGCAAGAAGTGGCTTGCCTCACCAAGAACTTGACTCAAGTGAAAGGCAAGATGGCGCAAGCCCAACTTCATCAAGATAACACCGTCAAGGGAGTGAAGAAGCTTGATGAAGGACAAACCGTGGTTTGCTACATATGCCACAAGGAAGGCCACAAGTCCTATGAGTACAAGGTGAAGAATGGGGGAGGAGCAAAGAAGAAAGAGAAAAAGCAAACAAGCAAGTTCTCTAACACCTACACCAACAAGGTGGACAAAAAGGCCTCCACACCTTATCTCTTGAAGAAGAAGAAAAATGACAAGGTGGTGGCCATCAATGTGAACAAGCAAGCCAACAATGGGACCAAATGCATTTGGGTGCCAAAAGAAATCATTTCCAACATGAAGAGCACCAAGAAGGTTTGGATCCCGAAAGGGAAGTGAGGAGTCCAATGGACTTTGGAGAATTTAGAGACTTGGCAAAGTATGGGTGCATTTCATGGGGTGCATCATTATGGACAAGGCAATTGCCAAGTGGGTTAGTAAATACTATGGACCCAAATTCCCCTTCCCATGTTAGGTAACTAGATTTAATTTCTTGCAATCTCAATTAACATCTAGTTTCTTTTCATGCCTAGGTTTGGATTTGCATGCTTAAATATTTTGTCTTGCATACACTAGGTATATCATATGGTAGGCTTGCTCATTTTCATTCTTAACCCTTGGAGCAAACCTACATGGTTTAAATTGTTTAGGAGCATGGCACATAGCCTGTTTTACAATTGTTCATCTAATATGTGCTAAAGTCCAAATTGTAGATAATTTTGCCCGAATATCACCTTTGAAAATGATTTTCACATTCATGTGATGTCATCTTTCAAGTGGTATTTTTTATTCTAAAATCAATGTGCATGTCTCCTACAAGTATTCCACACTTGTGTGCACAAATTTAGGGGGAGGTTACTCTATGTAAGGAAAATGGACCCTAGGCCCATTTACTTTGGATTTTGGTGTTTGATGACCAACACAACCAAATTGGACTAATGAATTTGCAAGTGATTGTTTTGTAGTTCAATAGGATGCAAGAAGTGACTTGGACGAAGGCGACATGATGATCTAATGATCAACACCATAAGCAAGACCTTAGAAGCACAAGAAAAGACCCAAGATATCAAGCAAAGTCCAAGCACGAAGATAGAAACCAAGCCGGACGCAAGATCTTGAAGAAACAAGCCCATAGAGGTGACCGGATGCTGGACCGGAGGGTGGTAGCATAGTGACCGTACACTTCGATCAAGAGGCTTGGTAGCAGCAGCGACCGGACGCTGAACGACAAATTGATCGGACATAGGATAGTAGCGTCCGATCGAGTACAGAAAGGTTCTAGAGCGGCGAAATTGTGACCGGACGCATCCGGTGGCATGTGATCGAATGCTGGCAGCATCTGATTAGTTGATCGTGGCTCTAATGGTCGGGACGACCGGACACGTCTGGTCAGGACATGATCAGCTTCTGGTCAGTAGTAGAAAAGCGGGACTTCGTCCCCAACGGCTACTTTCTCAGTGGGGCTTATAAATACAACCCGAACCGGCCAAATGAGGGGTGTGGAGCTGATGAAACATATCAAGGGTATTGATACACCATTTTATTGATCTCCACTTGCATAGTGCTTAGTGATTCATTAGGTGATTAGCATAGGTGCTTTGCAAAGTGCTTAGGTTGCTTAGACCACTGCTTATGCGCTTACTCTAGGTTTAGGCCTAGTGTTTAGTGAGGTTTGCATACCTCTTACCACTCGGTACTTGCGCGCACCATTGTTGTACATCGGAGGGGCTTGTAGTC
The DNA here is from genome assembly GCF_019320115.1 of Miscanthus floridulus. Lineage (NCBI taxonomy): Eukaryota > Viridiplantae > Streptophyta > Magnoliopsida > Poales > Poaceae > Miscanthus > Miscanthus floridulus. The sequence goes on along the minus strand of NW_027096387.1, from coordinate 31,567 downwards.
TTGCGAGATCACACCAACCACTGTTATGGTGTGGCCGCCACCCTGTACCAGAGGGAACAAGGCCTGCGGCGTTTTGGCTAGAAGCTTGATAGTGAAGATGGCGGGGAGCATCCGGGAGAGGCTTGCCAGAAGGCACGTTGGAGACCCACTTGCACATGGGGAAGGCCCGAGGCTATCCACAGAGTTACCCGACTGGGAGCTTGGCCCTTGGGAGAGATTCCTTGTGAGGGGCTCCAACAAGGACTAGGGGAAAGCTTGTGCGCTTCTTGATACCTTGATAAAAATACCGGAGTCATCGACGGGAGTTTACATATCTCTACCTTGCTCTTTAGCTTATGCATTTACATTGCTTACATTACTTCTTTTATGGTAGAGATAGCAACACACTAATAAAACCGTAGTTGCACATTTAGATAGTTTATTGTTTGCATAGGTTTTGCTAAGGGTAGAAAAAGAGGCCATAGTCTAGAGTTAGAATTTTAAGTTGCCTAATTCACTCCTCCTCTTAGGCGTCATGGTCCCCTACAAGTGGTATCAGAGCCAGGTTGGCTCAATTTGGACCTTTGGCTTAACCGCCGTTGAGCTGACGTTATTTAGAGTGGTTGGGATGGATACCTCTAGGCCTCCGCACTTTGACGGCACTAACTTCCCCTATTATAAAGCTAGAATGGCTTGCTACCTTGAGGCGGTTGATTTGGATGTTTAGAGAGTCACTCGTGACAGGTTGAAACCCATTAAGAATCCCGATAAACCCACAAAGAGTGAAGAAAAGGAAATGCATTTCAATGCTAGAGCTAAGAATTGCTTGTTTGAATCATTTAGTATGGATGTGTTTAACCAAGTGTTCACTTTAAATATGGCACATGAAATTTGGTTAAAACTTCAAGAGCTCCATGATGGCACATCTAATGTCCGTGACCAAAAACATTGTCTAGCTAAACAAAATTATGATTCCTTTAAAATGAATGATGATGAGCTTGTTCGTGATATGTACTCTCGTTTGAATCTAATTATCAATGAGCTCCATTCAATAGGATTAACAAAGCTAGGTGATGAGGACATCATGAGGAAGATCATCTCTGTGCTACCATAAAAGAAATATGCAAGCATCATCACCATCCTTCACAACATGGAGAACTTGAGCACCATGACCCCGGGCATAGTCATTGGCAAGATAGTGGCATTTGAAATGTCACGTAAGATGGGTCAAGATGAAGCCTCTTCATCAAGCAAGGCAAAGCTCTCGCATGTAGCGAGAAAAAGAAGATGAAGGGCAAGCAAGTTGAGACAAGTTCAAGCTCAAGCTCCTCAAGTGAAGAGGAAGAAGAAGATGAGGACGATGATGATGATGATGAAGATTAAAGTGAAGATGATCAATCTTCCTCCTCCACCTCCGACCTTGATGAAGAATCAATCAAACTAATCAACAAGGTGAAGAAGATGATCCAAAGGCTCAATGTCAAGGGTGTGCCCATCCAAATCCAAGATCTCATTTTCACCAATCAAAGAAATGTGCAAAGAAAGAGAGGATGCTATGGATGCAGTGAGTTGGGGCACTTTGTGGAAGTTTGTCCAAACAAGCCTACACCCAAGACGAAGAAGAAGGCATGCAAGAACCAAGCTCTCACTTCAATAAGGTCATGGGATGATTCTTCAAGTGAAGAAGAACACCATCACAAGAGGCGAGGGCGCAAGCACTCATCTCGTATGTGCCTTATGGCACGAGGTAACGAAAGCTCATCCTCTAGTGAGAGTGATAGTGATGATAAAATACCTTCTTATGATGAAATTGTGCAACAAAATCTTAATTATGCTAAAGTTTGCACTAGTCAACAAAAGAAGCTCAAAAAATTAAAAGAAAAGCTAGATAGTTCACAAGAAGCATACAAAACTTTGCTTGAACAATATGAGAACTTTGCTAATCTCAATGTTGAACTATCTACTAAAATTAAGCAACTTGAGGCTAGTGCAACGACAAATGCATGGACAATCAATGATGAGCAACTTGTAAAGAAAAATGAAAAATTAAAAGAAAAGTTAGCTAGCTCACAAGATGCTTATAAAAGTTTGTTTGCTAAAATGGAAACCATGTGCAAACATTGTGATGAGCTAACTAATAAAGTTGCTAATCTTGAAGCCGTTAGTACAACCCCCACTAACGCATCTAAAAAGAAAAGTTCTATCTTTAACATGTCTAAAAAGGATGCCTCTACTTCTTGTAATGATTTATGTTTAGACTTATCTTTGTGCAACCAAGTTTATGTTGAGAAAGTTGTTGTAGATACATGCACACAAGAGGCCACAAAGGAGAATGAGCAACTCAAGCAAGAAGTAGCTCGCCTCACCAAGGACTTGACTCAAGTGAAAGGCAAGGCGAAGTAAGCCCAACTTCATCAAGATAACACCATCAAGGGAGTGAAGAAGCTTGATGAAGGACAAACCGTGGTTTGCTACGTGTGCCATAAGGAAGGTCACAAGTCCTATGAGTGCAAGGTGAAGAATGGGGGAGGAGCAAAGAAGATAGAGAAAAAGCAAACAAGCAAGCTCTCCAACACCTACACCAACAAGGTGGACAAAAAGGCCTCCACACCTTATATCTTGAAGAAAAAGAAAAATAACAAGGTGGTGGCCATCAAGGTGAACAGGCAAGTCAACAATGGGGTCAAACGCTTTTGGGTGCCAAAGGAGATTATTTCCAACATGAAGAGCACCAAGAAGGTTTGGATCCCGAAAGGGAAGTGAGAAGTCCAATGGACTTTGGGGAATTTGGAGACTTGGCAAAGTATGGGTGCATTTCATGGGGTGCATCATGATGGATAAAATCATTGCCAAGTAGGTTAGTGAATACTGTGGACCCAAATTCCCCTTCCCATGTTAGGTAACTAGATTCAATTTCCTTCAAGTAGTATCAATTTGCATTTCCTACAAGTGGTATTTCTTACAAATTGGTATCTTTAAGCATCTAGTTACTTTTCATGCCTAGGTTTGCATTTGCATGCTTATATTTTTTGTCATGCATACACTAGGTATATCTTATGGTAGGCTTGCTCGGTTTCATTTTTAACCCTTGGAGCAAACCTACATAGTTTAAAAAGTATTTAGGAGCATGACACATAGCTTGTCTTACAATTGTTCATCTAATATGTGCCAAAGTCCAAATTGTAGATAGTTTCTCCCGAATATCGCCTTCGAAAATGACTCTCACATTCATGTGATGTCATCTTTCAAGTGGTATTTTTAATTATAAAATCAATGTGCATGTTTCCTACAAGTATTTCATACTTGTGTGCACAAATTTAGGGCGAGGTTACACTACAAGTTGAGACTAACACCTTTTTAAGCTTATCATGTGTGTAGTAGTCTCATTGCAAGGAAAATGGAGTCCCTGGAGTTAAGCATCATATTTCAAATATCCACCACCTATTACAAGTGGTAGAAATCAAATTGATTTCCACATGTGGTATTTCTAAACCAATATCTTCATGTTGATTTCATTTTGATATCTATATGCTTTCTCCATGCATTATATAGATTAAATTCCCTTGAGCAATAATTTGCCAATTATGCATATGCTTTGCCTTCTACCATATGTATGCAAATATTTAGGGGGAAGCTTAGTCTATATAATGTGAGAGTCAAATTTTATGACCTATTCCACTCTACATACAAAGGATCACAAAGTTTGACCCTCCCTTGTGCTATTAATGTCTTCCTTTTCGGTGTTTGATTCCAAAGGGGAGAATTTAGAGGACCAAAAGCAAGCATAAATTTGTAGGACCAAAAGCTAGATCATAAAAATTTACAAGTGGTAATGGTCTACAAGTGGTAATGGTCCGAGAAAGTGAGGATAGTGGATTATGGATTAGCCTATGCAATGGGGAGAATTTGTAGGAAACAAGGCTTAAATCCATAATGCCACATGGGGACATTTGTAAGGGCAAGATAAGTTTTTATGTGGTATTCTTTAGTTTTACAAGTAGTATCTTTTAGCATCATATAACCTTGCCCCTTGCATTGCATCCTAGCAAGTAGGTAGTTTTCAAATTTCAAAATTCTATTATTTGCTTGCTTTGGTCGTGTTGTCATCAATCACCAAAAAGGGGAAGATTGTAAGGAAAATGGACCCTAGGCCCATTTACTTTGGATTTTGATGTTTGATGACCAACACAACCAAATTGGACTAATGAATTTGCAAGTGATTGTTTTGTAGTTTAATAGGGTGCAAGACGTGACATGGACGAAGGTGATGTGATGATCCGATGATCAACACCATAAGCAAGACCTTAGAAGCAGAAGAGAAGACCCAAGATATCAAGCAAAGTCTAAGCACGAAGATAGGAACCAAGCCAGACGTAAGATCATGAAGAAACAAGCTCACAGACATGACCGGATGCTGGTAGCACAGTGACCAGATGCTCCGATCAAGAGGCTCGGCAGCAGCAGTGACTGGACGCTGAACGACAAATCGACCGGACGCAGGACAACAGCGTCTGATCGAGTACAGAAAGGTTCTAGAGCGGCGAATTTGCGACCGAACACGTCTGGTGGCATGTGACCGAACGCTAGCAGCGTTCGATCAGTTGATCGCGGCTCTAACGGTCGGGATGACCAGACGCGTCCGGTCAGGACGTGATCAGCGTCCGGTCAGTAGCATAAAAGCGGGTCTTCGTCCCCAACGGCTACTTTCTCAGTGGGGCTTATAAATAGAACCCCCAACCGGCCAAATGAGGGGTGTGGAGCTAAGAAAACATATCAAGGGTGTTGATACACCATTTTAGTGATCTCCACTTGCATAGTGTTTAGTGATTCATTAGGTGATTAGCATAGGTGCTTTGCGAAGTGCTTAGGTTGATTGGACCACTGCTTATGCGCTTGCTCTAGGTTTATGCCTAGTGTTTAGTGAGGTTTGCGTACCTCTTACCACTCGGTGCTTGCGCGCACCATTATTGTACATCGGAGAGGCTTGTAGTCTTGCGAGATCACACCAACCACGGTTGTTGTGTGGCCACAACCGTGTATCGGAGGGAACAAGGCCCGCGGCGTTTTGGCTAGAAGCTTGATAGTGAAGACGGCGGGGAGCATCAGGGAGAGGCTTGCCAGAAGGCACGTTAGAGACCCACTTGCGTGTGGGGAAGGCCCGAGGCTATCCACGGAGTTACCCGACCGTGAGCTTGGCCCTTGCAAGGGATTCCTTGCGAGGGGCTCCAACGAGGACTAGTGGGAAGCTTGCGCGCTTCTCGATACCTCGGTAAAAATACCGAAGTCATCGACGGGAGTTTGCATATCTCTACCTTGCTCTTTAGCTTTCACATTTATATTGTTTACATTACTCCTTTTGCGGTAGAGATAGCAACACACTAACAAAACTGTAGTTGCACATTTAGATAGTTTATCGTTTGCATAGGTTTTGCTAAGGGTAGAAAAAGAGGCCATATTCTAGAGTTAGAATTTTAAGTTGCCTAATTCACCCCCCTCTTAGACGTCACGGTCCCCTACACTCTACAAGTTGGATGCTTTGAGACTAACACCTTTTTAAGCTTATCAGGTGTGTAGTAGTCTCATTGCAAGAAAAATAGAGTCTCCGGAGTTAAGCATCATACTTTAAATATCCACCACCTATTGCAAGTGGTATAAATCAAATTGGTTTCCACATGTGGTATTTCTAAACCAATATCATCATGTTGATTTCACTTTGGTATTTATATGCTTTCTCCATGCATTATATAGATTAAGCTCCCTTGAGCATTAATTTGCTAATTATGCATAAACTACACTATCCATCATATGTATGCATATATTTAGGGGGAGCTTAGTCTATGAAATGTGAAAGTCAAATTTTGTTACCTATTCCACTCCATATTCAAAGGATCACAAAGTTTGACACTCTCTTGTGCTACTAATGTCTTCCTTTTTGGTGTTTGATTCCAAAGGGAGAGAATTTGTAGGACCAAAAGCAAGCCCGATCATAATAATTTACAAGTGGTAATAGTAATAGTTTTCAATCGGTAATGGTCTGAGAAAGGGAGGATAGTGGATTATGGAGTTAGGGGGAGACTTAAATCCGTAATGCCACATGGGGACATTTGCAAGGGCAAGATAAGTTTCCAAAGATGTTTACATGTGGTATCTTTTAGCATCATATAACCTTGCCCTTTGTATTGCATCCTAGCAAGTAAATAGTTTTTAAATTCTAAATTTTTTATTATTTGCTTGTTTTGGTCGTGTTGTCATCAATCACCAAAAAGGGGAGATTGTAAGGAAAATGGACCCTAGGCCCATTTACTTTGGATTTTGGTGTTTGATGACCAACACAACCAAATTGGACTAATAAATTTGCAAGTGATTGTTTTGTAGTTCAATAGGGTGCAAGACGTGACTTGGACGAAGGCGACATGATGATTTGATGATCAACACCTCAAGAAAGACATGTGAAGATGCATAGAAGACATACAAGGTCAAGCAAAGTCTAAGCACGAAGATTGGAACCAAGTCGGACGCAAGATCGCGAAGAAACAAGCACGACAGAGGTGACCGGACGCATCGGTGCTCGGCAACACTAGGCATCGACAGCTGTGACCGGACGCTGAGCAACAGTGACCAGACGCTGAGCTAAGTAGTGACCGGACACACTGGTGACACTGTTCATCATCACGACAATGTTTTCAGTGTGATCGAGCGCAGCAGACTGGATGACCGGACGCACAAAGTGCAACGTCTGATCATTTCTAGAGAGGTTCTAGAGAAGCGCCAGCACGATTGGATGCGTCCGGTCGATGATGATCAGACTCAGCCAGAGTCTGATCAATGTGCGCACTCCAACTGTCGGGACGACCGGACGCGTCCGGTCGGGACGTGATCAGCGTTCGGTCAGTAGCAGAAAAGCGGGTTTCGTCCTCAACGGCTACTTTCTCAGTGGGGCTTATAAATAGACCCTCAACCAGCCATTTGAGGTGAGTGGAGCTGAGAAAACATACCAAGGGTGTTGATACACCATTTTAGTGATCTCCACTTGCATAGTGCTTAGTGATTCATTAGGTGATTAGCGTAGGTGTTTTGCAAAGTGCTTAGGTTGATTAGACCACCGCTTATGCGCTTGCTCTAGGTTTAGGTCTAGTGTTTAGTGAGGTTTGCATACCTCTTACCACTTGGTGCTTTGCGCGCACCATTGTTGAACATCGGAGGGGCTTATAGTCTTGCGAGATCACACCAACCGCGTTTGTGGTGTGGCCACGACCGTGTACCGAAGGGAACAAGGCCCGTGGCGTTTTGGCTGGAAGCTTGATAGTAAAGACGGCGGGGAGCATCCGGGAGAGGCTTGCCGGAAGGCACACCGGAGACCCACTTGCGCATGGGGAAGGCCTAGGACTATCCACAGAGTTACCCGACCGGGAGCTTGGCTCTTGTGAGGGATTCCTTGCTAGGGGCTCCAATGAGGACTAGGGGGAAGCTTGCGCGCTTCTCGATACCTCGGTAAAAATACCAGAGTCATCAACGGGAGTTTGCATATCTCTACCTTACTCTTTAGCTTCTGCATTTACATTGTTTACTTAACTCCTTTTGCGGAAGAGATAGCAACATACTAGCAGAACCGTAGTTGCACATTTAAATAGTTTATCTTTTGCATAGGTTTTGCTAAGGTTAGAAAAAGAGGCCATAGTTTAGAGTTAGAATTTTAAGTTTCCTAATTCACCCTCTCTTAGGCATTATGGTCCCCTTTCACATGCTTCAAAAATCCACCACCCATTGCAAGTGGTGTCAATCAAATTGGTTTCTACATGTGGCATTCCACCGATATCATCATGTTGATTTCAATTTGGTATTTATATGCTTTCTCCATGCATTATATAGATTAAACTCCCTTGTGCATTAATTTTCCAATTATGCATATACTTTTCCATCCACCATATGTGTACATATATTTAGGGAGAGCTTAGTCTATGTAATGTGAGAGTCAAGTTTTGTGATCTATTACACTCCACGTACAAAGGATCACAAAAGTTGACACTCCCTTGTGCTACTAATGTCTTCCTTTTCAGTGTTTGCTTCCAAAGGGGGAGAATTTGTAGGACCAAAAGCAAGCCCAACACATAGATCAAAGGGGAGAACTCTAATTGGGAATGGTCCGAGAAATGGAGATAGTGGATTATGGAGTTAGGAGGAGGCTTAAGTTCATAATGCCACTTGGGGACATTCGCAAGGGCAAGATAAGTTTCCAAAAGTTCATACAAGTGATATCTTTAGCATCAAATAAACTTGCATTTGCATTGCATTCTAGCAAGTAGATAGTTTTAAAATTTTCACATCTATTATTATTTGCTTGCTTTGGTTGTGTTGTCATTAATCACCAAAAAGGGGGAGATTGTAAGAAAAATGGACCTCGACCCATTTAGTTCGGATTTTGGTGTTTGATGATCAACCTGACCAAGTTGGACTAACGTATTTGTAGGTGTTTATTTTGTAGTGCAATAAGATGCAAACACGGATTGGACCAAGATTGGAACGTGAAGAATATGATCAACACTCAAAGGAAGACGCTAGAGGATGTGTGATCAACCTAGAAGTGAAGCTAGGAGTCCAAGACGCGAAGATAAAGAAGCCCAAAAGAAGGATCGTGAAGAAAAAGAACAAAGAGCAAAACTACAGCTGGCACCGCCATGTCCAGTGCCTGGCACCAGACAGCACTATGTGCACCGGACAGGGCACCACCCTATTTTTCAGCACACGACACACTTTCGTATTTTGGGCATAACTCTTAGCTCCGAACTCCGATTTGGATGATCTTGGACTTTTTAAAAAGCTAATGAAAATCTCTACAGCCTTGAATAGGTGGTCTTTGGTTTTGAGCTGAAGAGGGCACTGCCATGGTCACCGGACTATCCGGTGGTGGCACCGCCCTAATTTTCCAGAGAGCACCGTTTTCGGGGGTTTGGCCTGGGTGGTCACCGCCACCTCTAGGGCGGTGCACCGCCACCCTATGTCCGAATGGCCACCTGTCCAACGGTTAGTTTGAAATAGCCATTGTAATTCAACCGTTGGGGCACTGCCACCCTATGTCCGGTGCCCGCATGTTGCTGTCCGGTGACAACACAGAAAAGTGGATCTCATCTCCAACGGCTAGCTCTCTACTTGGGGGCTATAAATACCACCTCAACCGGCCATTTGGAGTAAGAGGGAACTGAGGGAAGATAGGAGGGTGTTGCCAGACCTCATTTGTGCTCTTCACTTGCATAAGGCTTAAAGAATCACTTGGTGATTAGCGTAGGTGCTTTGTGAAGCGCTTAGGTTAGTTAGACCACTCTCATATGCGCTTGCTCTAGGCTTAGGTCTAGTTGCCTTGCGAGGGGTTCCAACGAGGACTAAGGGGAAGCTTGAGCGCTTCTCGACACCTCAGTAAAAATGCCAGAGTCATCGACGGGAGTTTGCATCTCTACCTCATCTTTACCTTTCGCACTTACATTGCTACCTTGGTTGTGTGCTTTGCTTCCCTAGCTTAGTTGATAGGCTAGTTGATAGGATTGAAACCCGGGTTGCATAATTCTTTTGCGGTAGAGATAGCAACACACCTAGCAAAACCACAGTTGTACATTTAGATAGATTACTTTCTTGCATATGTTTTGACTAGGTGAAATTAGAGGCCTTAGTTAGAAGTAGAATTTTAAGTTGCCTAATTCACCCCCTCCCCCTCTTAGGCGTCATGGTCCCTTACAGGAGGGTTCCATGCCTCGTTTGCATTACCCATAATTTGTCTTAGAATTTTTCGGATACCTTATATTTTAGGACGGAGGTATAGGTAGGTTGAATGCAGACTTAGGAGGTTACTTTGCATTATCTTTCATAATGACAATGTTTGGTAATATATAAGATGTTGTTTGGTTACCTTCATTAGCTGATGTAATTTGTCTCACCTGTGAGGCTGATGTGTGGACCCCTCTCCTCATCCCTGCATCAACCGGGCCTAACTAGCAAGTGAAGCTCAAGTTGAACATCCCGCGAGTATGCATTCACATATACAATTGTATCTGCTCATGCAGACAAACCAAACACACCCTGTAATTTCATTTCTGGGTTTGGAGGAAAGTGCTCATAAACCATGGAAAAAAAGGTATAATTAAGGCTGCATACCTTGCGTACTAGCCAGTTTTATATTCATCACTACATCTTGGTGAGTGGTTGCATCGTCGGTGCGCTATCTCGTTTTGGTCTCTATATATATTGACCTCTGCGGTTTGAGGCTTCTGCCGTATACCGTGAAGCTAGGTCTACCAAAGAGTAAAGGCACCCTGCTGCCCAAACAAAAAATAAACAAAAAAAAAATACTAGTACGTACATACATTGAACAATGAGCATTATAAGCAAGTCCTCGCCGGTGGTCGTGAAGCCATCGGCTATGGAGATGCCCACCTGCAATGTTGTCAGTCTCTCGCCTTTCGACCGGGGCCTTGAATCCTCACCAGTAACATTCTTCCTCATGTTCGATCGTTCGATCCGCAAGCCAGCAGAGACCATTCAGACGGCGCTGTCTCTCGCGCTGGTCCACTACTACCCTTTCGCCGGTCGCCTTTCTCCAGGCGCCGCCGGCGATGGAGACTTCTCCATCCGGTGCACGGCAGATGACAGGCGTGCTGTTCGTGGCCTCGTCCGCTGGCTGCACCCTGCAGGAAGCCCAGCTATTCGAGCAGTCACCTGGCCGGCGGGCAACGACGCTACTAGACGAGCTTGCCGTCGACTACCCGGCGGCAAAGGGCTGCGTCCGCAACGACCCACTGGCCAGTGGCCACTGCTGCTGGTGCAGGTCACCGAGTTCTCGTGCGGAGGATTCGTCGTCGGGATCACATGGAACCACGTCGTCGCCGACGGTGCCGGGATGGCCCAGTTTTTGCAGGCGATCGGCGAGCTCGCGCGCGGGTGGTCCGCGCCGAGCATCGTCCCCGTCAGGTGCGACGACTCCATCCCCAGCCTCCCTCCACTCATCGCTGCCGGACGGCGGCTCATGGTGTCCATGGAGCCACAAGACTTCACCAGCCTGGATGTCACCATCCCCTCGAGCTTCATCGACCGCGTCAAAGCCGAGTTCCATGGCGGCGGCCGCTCCAGCTCCAACATTCGTCGTCGGCCGTGCACCGTGTTCGAGGTGGTGACCGCCGTGTAATGGCAGTGCTACACCCGTGCCGCCATCTCGAACCCGGACGTCCCTTCCCTTCTCTGCTTTATCGCAGATGTCCGGAAGCATGTGGCGGCGAAGGACTGCTACTACGGTAACTGTGTCATCGGGCAGCTGGTCATAGCGGCGACAAGCGGAGCAGTGGCGAACGGGGACCTCGTCGACCTGATAGAGATGATACAGCATGCTAAGGACGAGATACCTAACAAGTTGAGGAGGGAGGAAGAAGAAGACAAAGGTGGAAATTGCCTACCGTCGACGGGAGTAAATCTCGAGCAGCTCTGCGACATGGTCCGGCACAATAACAACGTTCTCAGAGTTTCGTGCCTGCGGAACATCGGCCTCGAAGACGTCGACTTCGGCGGTGGGACGCCGGCGAGGGTGACGTGCCGCTCGCCGGTGATGTCCCTGCCGGCCTGCGTGCCGTGCCTGCCCTGCAAGGGGAGGGACGGGGCCAGCGTATTGGCACGTTGTGTCAAGGAGGAGCAGGTCGACGCCTTCCTTGCAGAATTGGCAAAATTCACCTGACAAAGTTTCTTTGCTTTATGCTTCAGGATTCAATTCTGAGATTGCTACTTTGCTAGCAGCTGGTCATGTAATCCAACTATCTGTGCCTGGTCTTTGATACTGTCGTTTGGATCTGTTTTCTTCCAGTATTGCAATTGCTTGCATGCATCAATCTTTGAATGTTATGAAGATGGATTTATGGAAATAATAAGTTGTTGAAGCATGTGTAATGGTATGCACGGAAATACACAAATCGTGGAAGCTTATCATCGTGAGAACCACTCACTCATGAACAAATATCGAATTATCTTATCTCTCATCGTAGCATTGCAATATTTTCACATTCCAATTAACCAACCACCATGCATGTGTTTTAAGTTTTAACATGATGTTGATGGCCACACTGCCTTGTGGATCAAAATGTGATTGCCAAACAAAGACTGTTTTATCGTGCGTGTATATCTGATTATTTTATTTGCATCACTAGGTACCTGATCCATGGTCCACGCCTACTCCGGTTCCAGCGTACTGTCATGAGAGTATGGCTAATAATATAGCTCACTGGTAGTATGTAAATTTGCAGCCCACTATCGATCCACCATATAGTAGTTAGCTACTAGAACATACTTCATCATTAATATGTAGTTCACTTTTTTGTTTTACAAAGATTTTAGGAGCTTGTGCACTTTACCTCATACTACTACAGAACAAATAATTCGTCCCGCCGGCCCATCACCCCCGGGTGTACTGGAGCTGGCAGTGATTATACTTCACTTCCAGGTTACAAGCATAGGATTCAGAATGATAGGGGTCCTATTCACCCGGAAGTGAAGACCCATATTACAACCGGGTCAAGCCACGACCTGACAGTGATATATCACTACCGGGCAGAACCACAAACCAACAGTGATATGGGGATATCACTGTTAGGTCAGGCCACCGCCTGACACTAATATGCTAGGTCGTGGCTTGACCTGGCAGTGACAACACGATATCACTGCCGGTTTGTTTGTTGACCTAGAAGTAACCTAATTACTGGTATAAAACTCCAAATCCCTTAGTCATCCTCCCTCCTATCACAAGAACACCCATCCACCCTTAGACAGTGACAACGCGATCTCTCTCCATTGTTGCGGCCTTTTTTCACCAAAATGTTCATGGAGGGGCTTTGTTTTTGAAGAATAGACATGATCTCCTTATTTTATGGTGGGTAACTAGCAATCATTTGAATTTTGAAGCTTTTTTGTTTGTTATATTAATTTTCTTTATTATGCTTGTTCTTTCTCCACTTTACAGAGCTTTCTCATAGAATTCTTCATGAGGGCATCCGAATTTTGGTGAATCCATTAATTGGTACCGCTAGTTTAAGGTTAGAACCTATGGACCCATTTAATTTGTAGCTAGTTTGTTTCTCTAAGTAAATGTGATGGCTTAGGGGCCCATTGGCAAGGATCCTTGGAGCAAATTATCTACGAGAATCACTCCACCCCAACCAAACAGCAAAATCTCACACAGATTTGTTATATACACATAAGGTATTCCGTGAAATGCTTGTGAGTAAATAGCTTGCTAATTTTGATGTTTCCACTGCCCCTCTGCGCTCACAAGCTGCCTCTAAAAATACTCTCAGTAGCAGTGAAACTTGTAGAGGTAAACCAACAACATCCAGGAGATTATCCACGTGGAGTTGTGCATCGGGGTGTCTACTGCATCTCTAGGTGGCCCTCACGTAATATCCACAGTGGACGCTCATGGAACATATATTGCTTGTGTGGGACTGTGTTGATGCAGTGTTTTGATATTAATGCCAAGTACTTTGTCAGGAAATTTTGTTTTGATACACATTTGCTTCTGTCTTTGTGGTTGCCCACCAAGTTATATTTTGCGTCTCTCAGTGATCCAAATTAAATATGCTAATCTATATTCTTACCACGATATGGTAGTCCATATCATGAAAAATATACTCCCATATGAGATCTATAAATGTATAATTGCGTGTTTTCTGAGGCAATTGTGATGATAAAATAATTCAAAGAAGCTTCAAGTGAAATAAATGATTTATTTCTATTTTAATCTTTTTATTTAATATTTTAATTATAACTGTCCAAAAAATTGAGGATTTGACACTTTTGGTCGTGCCAGTGTCGCTGGCGCGATAAAATAACGTTGTCACGCCACATGCATTGGTGCGGCAACATCTGCCATGTTAGACGGCGTTTCTGATGTGCAAAAACCTTATCACGCCACCCTAGTTGGTGTGGCGGTATTGTTTTGTCGCATCACCGGGAGTGGCGTGACAAGACTAAACCTTGAAAACATCGTAACTTTATCATACAACGTTAGATGAAGATAAATTTTGTATGAAAATTGAAGATCTAGATGAGATCTAAAACTTTCTAGTTTTGTGTTTTTTTAATTGAGGACGTTAAGATGCTCAAAAAATAATATAAAATTTCAGGAGTATAATAATCATGTATATCTCATTGATATCTACAACTTTGTAGTTTTGAGTTTTTACATTTGAGGTCGTTAAGATGCTCGAAAAAATAATAAAAAATTTCACAGCATAATAATCGTATACTAGCGCTTATCGCATTAGAAAAATAATATCATTTTCGTACGATGTCATATGAAGATATATTTGAGATCTACAACTTTATAGTTTTGAGTTTTTATATTTGAAGTCATTAACATACTCTAAAAAATAATATAAAATTTTACCAACATATTATTGGTATTTGTTAATGCAAACAGATAAATCTGCAAGCGCACGGATACAGTTATAGCTTTCACTCAGGAGTATTCCAGGGTATCGTATTTATCCTCAGGGAAGCAATGGTTAAAAAAGTTAATAAATAACCATCATGTATCTATTAACTAGTATAACAACTAGACTAATGTGGGGGTAAATCATAAAGATAGGAGTTTTTATATAATGACACACATAGGAAAACTCCACAAAAAGATACAAGAGTAGACAAACTAAGCTAGGAGGACAATGGGTGAGTTCAAGGTTTCTTTATACTTTCCTATTACTGTAGTTCTATTCTTGAGCAAACCAAAGGGATTAACTAAGCATTGGATAAAACATAGCGATCACACCATAGCACTTTAAAGTAGCAGTACCTTTCCGGCCCTCGAGAGGGTGAGAAAACATGATCGGGGGAAGGCTGTCAAAAGCTCTACAAAAACAGCAACCCGAACGTGGTGGACTACCAAGGCCTGGTTGGAGTTGTCACCTCCGGGGCTACCACAACTATCCATGGGGTTGGGCGCAAACTCAGGTAACCTATAGTGTAGACACCACGTCTACACTATCGATTACTACTCTAGTCAACTAATATAACTAGAGCACTCGGTCGAGCGGAGATCCCATGCTAAGGTGTAGAACCACTGTACTAACCATGCCTAGCTAAACCACTAAGGTGTGAACTAGTAACCACGAAAGATAATTCAGTAAAAAGAGAAGGAAAATATATTGATACTTGAGTCATACAAAGGAGCGATACAAAATTATACCGAACCTCTAAGGACTTCTCCGGAACTTGAGCATCTCTCCCTAACTCCCAACTAGGCTAAGCTACTTTTATATCTTGGAAAATGGTAGAGAGGAGAGCCCTTGTGGTGTTTGTGAATGAGAAGGAGTGAGGAGGTATTTATAGTTTAAGAGGAGGAATCGCTACTACAGATTGACTTATCACTATTGTCACTTTCACTGCCATAGCGATAAAAGCGTTGGTGAGATACTTCCACCGTCGGTTGTACCGATAGGGAGACCTCCTAAGGATGGAAACCAGCAGTTGAAAACCATCAATGCAGCGGTGGTAATGGGGTTGAATTCCACAGTCGTTTGGAACACCGAGTCGACTAGATAGGCGTTATGGCCGCCGGCCCTACATGACCGTTTGGTGAACCGACGGTAGTAAATTCAGCGTGAGTTATTTTCCCATTTCTCAACTACCCACAACACAGTTGCATCACCATTACTTTCCTATGAAGTATTGCCTCGTCTTCCTCGGTGCTTATATGAACTGCTCCTCTTTGCTTCTCCATCTTCAAGATTGGCCTATTTAAGCCGGGGCTGGATGCGCTTCTTAACAATCCACACACTCCTTCCTCCTTAGATACAGATAGATACAGACAAAGCTCTTGAGCCAACCATCTATATTTTCTTCATTGACATGGCGCTCCTTCTCCAACTCCTCTAGCGGTAGCAGCGGCGTTGGGAGAAGGCCTTCAAGATTGGGTACTACCGGCATCTAGGCACAGCAGGGGCTGCTCGATCT
This sequence comes from Miscanthus floridulus, assembly GCF_019320115.1. NCBI lineage: Eukaryota > Viridiplantae > Streptophyta > Magnoliopsida > Poales > Poaceae > Miscanthus > Miscanthus floridulus. The sequence goes on along the minus strand of NW_027096387.1, from coordinate 15,613 downwards.
AGGTGCTAGTGGAAGTTTTGTGATTAAGGGGGTTCGCTTATTTGGGCAAGCCAAGGGGTACTGAATGCACTTTGGTGTATCCTTGGTTTGCCCTATGCATTTCTTGTGTCGATTCACCATTCCGGCGCCCTAGCGATCCTCCTTCCTCTAGAGCAGCAGCGACGACGGCGATGCTTCTCTTCCACGCCCTCTTCATGACCATGAGACATGAGCACCACCATATCCTAATCGACAAGGAAGTTACTACACAAGAAAGGTGGACAAAAATGGTTTCCTACATTTTTCCTACTGCTAAACTTACATGTTGACAGTTAGTCATCCTATGCAGGAATGCACATGCTCGTGACCATGAGAGGTGGAGATGCTCCTCTTCCTCTCTCTCTCTCTCTCTCTCTCTCTCTCTCTCTCTCTCGACCATGAGAGGTGCAGCAGGGAAGGTAAAGCACCTCACTGAGATGCTCCTCTTCTTGCTCTCTCTCGACATGAGAGGTGCAAATGCTAGTGGAAGTTTTGCGAGGTGTTGTCTCATCCTTAGCTTGCACTTCCTGTCTCAAGACTCGACTATGAGATGTACCAGTACTCGATAGGTCTTTGTTATTGTACACCCAATAGTCTTCGATAGGTCTTTGATATTGTACAATTGGAATGTAACTGGAGTTATCAATGAAATTGCTATGATGATTGTTACTATGTCGTTTATATATAGTTTTGGCCTTAAAAACAATTAATAATTGAATGGCTGTGATGCTTGTTACTCCATTTTTTGAAGTGTCATAGTATTTGCCTTGGCTACATAGACGTGAGCTAAAGCCCCTCACTGAGACGGTGCTGGGGTGGAAGTATTTCCTTGGTTTATTTGCAAATTATCATTATTGCAGCTCCCATCGCCATTTCATACGGTGATTCAGTGTTAGTGTTAGATCGCAAAGTGCAGGGAATCAAATGGTCCGCGTCGTCTTTCCTGCTCCATTGCTCGTGACTCGCGTGGGTGGCCATGGATGTCATGGACCTTAACTGTTGTCTTCCCTGCTCATGTTTATTAGCGGAGATGACTTGAATAACTTGTATTAAGAAATTGAAAAACATGTGCATGGGAATCTGAACCACATCATATGAGAAGGAAGGTAACTATAACGAGTTTAGAAAGGAATCGTACTTGCGCATCATTGTATTAAGGAAAATGAAGAGTTTATCATACAAAAAAAGAGTTTATCATACAAATCCCATCATCTATATATATACATATCAACATTGATCTGCACAGAATCTACCACATTGATCTGAAGAACCTATCACACTCATAGCGGATCCTACACTCCTCGCTGCAGAACATAGTCCACTCCTCCCCACCGTCCCATCCTGCGTGGACGTCGTAGCCTCCGCCTCCGCACTGATGTTTGTCCTGGTGACGCACTGGCATGGCCAAAGGACATAGAGGACTAGACTGACCCAGCGATGGCTGCCCATCAAAGTCCTCCAACACAAACATGGCATGTTGGAGGCACCATGTACATATCTTGTTCTTCCACGTCACATTCGGTGCCAGGCCCGTTTCATCACCTTCGACCTTCCTCAACCACCGCCTGATAATGTTGTCATTGTCGGCACCACTATTGGACCTATGGAGCACAAGGGAGAGAACAAATGCAGCAACATCATGGCCTACTATGGGAGAGTGCTCAAGCATGTTGAGCCGTGGCATGAGCACGCTGCGGTCTTCCACGAAGACGGCACGCATACCAGCGTAGAAGCAGGCCTCTGGATTGCCGATGCTAGCAAGCCTAGCGATGAGCTTGGCGCGGTACTCATGGTCATAGAACCGGTTCCAGGTCCCAAGGTGTATCCCACACAGCAGCACCCACCACAGTGGTATGCTCCATCCCACTACGGCATCACCGCACACCCTACACATCTGCGAACAGGTTGCCCACATGCTGCCAAGATCTTCCATGGGATTCGCTGTAGCCGTAGCGATATGGCTAGCAATCTCAACAGCCATATCCTTCGGGAGCTTCTCCATTGAATGAGGACACGCACAACAGCTGCAAAAAGATGGATCCTTGGGTCGAGGAGCGACGTCACGGCAGAGCGGAGCACTAGGGAGGGGGATCGGAGTGGAGCAAGGTGAGTTCCAAAAAATCCTCTTGGAATTTTATGATCGCTCCATTCTTAAAGGTTTCGCGGCACGGGAATGTCGAACGTCTCGGGGAAGTCAATCATCATCCTTCGTGTGAATCACGTAAACCGTGTATGAAAATGCGAAAAAAAATTCAAAATGAAAAAATGTTTTATCTTACTATCTTAGAGGCCCCAATGGTGCAAATTGTGTGAACCGCGTAAACCATGTATGTAAACCGTGTGAACCCCTTAATTTTGCATGTAAATTACCCACCTCTGCCATTACAAAAGATAATTCAAAGCAGTTGATAAGAGTAAAATTGGCTAGCGATTTGTCACTTCGTGTCCCCTAAGATCGTGGTTAGCGCTAGAGGGGCCGAGCCGCGTGGTCAAGTCAATTTTCTCCGTCCAACTTCCAATACCGTTCCATCACCATTACATCCACCGAAAGAAGCATGTTCCACTAAGATCGTGCGAGACATGGCCTCGCTTTAACTCCTGCTCTCGCTCAGTGCAATCAAAGGGAACACCAATGGGCGCCTGTCTCGCCCATCCTTCTATAAAAGCGGAGGCTAAGATGAGGAAGCAAGTACACGATTCCTTTTCTCTCAAACTTGTATCTTCTTCGTCCGGTGCTCTGCCTTGACACCCCATCTTTCACATCTCATCCAATGGCGGATCGGGTAACGAAGCGCCCAATGGAAGAGTCGTCGGAGGTTGTCTCTGCTTGTCCCTGTTTTCATGCAATGCTGCGATAGGACAGGGAGGGCAGCTCGGTGGCATCGCCACTCGAGAGCCGATCCCTATTTTTGGCTATCTTCGATGATGATGACGGGGGGCGGATGATGTCCTCACATTGGTGGAGCAGCTAGACGTGGCCACCTCCGCCCTCCATGAGGAGAGCCAGGAGGCAGACCGGCTATGCCTCTCCGTTGCTGCCGTGAAGTGGGAAACGGCCACGGCGGAGCTTGCCGCTGCCGAGGCCCAGGCATGCCTCGATGTTAAGGCATTCGACATGATATGATTTTGCTCTTTCACTATGTGCGACGTCGTGTCTTTAGTTGTAGCATTTTCTTGTCTCCTTTTTAGCTGTCCAGGAGCAGCTGATCGCTGCGTAGGGCGAGGCGGCGGAGGCGAACCGCCTTTGCTAGGTAGCCGAGGACAACGCCCGTGTCTCCTCCCAGATGGCGGCCGAGAGCAACAGGCAATACCAAGACCTCCAAGCAGTAGCAGGCAATGCCGTCCACGTGCTTTCACCTCCTACGCCTATGGGGATGACCCTGGCGGACCGCCTCAGCACCGTGCCACCGTGGGTCATGGAGGTGGCCACGTACTGCAATCACCTAGGGGTCGCTTTGGCCATGGCCGCCACCTAGCTTTGGCCTAGTGAGGACCTAACCATGGTGAAGCCAGGGTTCCCAAGAGAGACGAGCTATCGATAATGCCAGAACCTGATCGGTGTGTTCTCCGCCATGGGTGATGGCGTCCTAGCCGCGGTGGATGTAGAGGATATCATTCATAATGCTCCCCGCGAGTAGTTCGATTATAACATGCCTCTGCATTCTGAATAAAAATGTTCATAACATTTGTAGTTATTACTTTGAGTTTGTAACACCTCTGGTGTTACGATCTTATTTAGCATCGAGATTTAGGCCTAAGAAAAATTTCCAAAACAAGTTTCTTGGATTTTTTATTTAAAACATACTTGAAGTGATAAGTGAATCCTATGTGACTCACTTTTGTGGACTCAAATAAACGTCCAAGTTAATTTATTCAGTGCGTAAAGATATTTAAGAATGTTTGACAACAATTGTAGTAAATAAGTAGCGAATGGTTTGTTCTATGGGATTAAGCATGAAAAACAATTTTTATAAACCAAGTATAATATAGCTTGTATTTCATACTTAGATAAAAGTTTGACGTGCAAGTTTAGTAGATAAAAATGCGACTTTTGTTTTGGGTATGTAAAAGTTGCCAATAGTATATTTGATAGCCAAGAAATGGAATCCCTGATTTAAACTAGACCTTTCGTGAATCGGCAGGAAGTTGAAATTATAGTTAGGATGCTATTTTTGATGATTTATATTAAGCAAAATAGTTAAAGGGTGCGTAAGTGTTTTACCCCTACGGGTTAGTATGAGGTACAGACTAATGCGTGAGATGCTCATTGGCTAAAAGTAATGACGTTAGACATTTTAAAATTGTAGCAACGAGTGTTTCCGGAGGTTAAGTCCAAATTGAACCCTTTTCATTTCTAAGTCAGAAAAGAGTGTTAGACAATGCTATTTTGGTATTTGAATTCTAACAAAATTTCCTAAATCCTAGTTTCGTGTTTTGGTATGGTTTGTTGCATCAAAGTGTGTACTTGAGCATGGTGTCAGTGGTAGTTGTGTTGGCTGTCCCGTGGTCCTCTTAAAAATTGTTCAAAGTTCGTTGAAACACGTTGTAGGTATGTCGTTGGCGCTATGTTTGTGAACTGTCGTTCAGTGTGACAAACCTATCTTGACATCGCTCTAACTTCATCTCCGATTATCCTCTGGTCATAAGAATTTCTTCACTAGCTAGCTGTTAGTGCCGACTTGAGTTCGTAAAACCGGTTGAGCCTTCGTCGCATTAGTAAGTTTTTTTTTTCAGTTTGCTTTAAAAAGCGTGCATGATGTCGTTCTAGACTCTCAGCCTAAGCCTGTGGTCACCATGCTAGCACGCTACCGCTGCCACTGCCTAGATGCTCCTGGCCATGGCCGCTGCTCCACTGGCCGATCTCGCTGGCTACTGGCCGCTCATCGGGCTTGGGGTGGCCTGGGTCGCCTCCGTGAGCCGCTGCATTGATGGGTTGCCACGGCGTGGCCGTCACGAGCGTAATGGTGGTCCGAACCGTTGCCATGCAATCGCCGAAGCGACGTGGCGCCCGTCTGACCGCTTGAACCACCTACCTAGCCAAGAACCTGGATATCGCTACACCGCACTGCTACGTGCGCATGGCCGCGTGCAGGCACGTCTTGATGGCTCTGTGCGGCCACGGGCAACAACATGACAGCAGTGGTGCACCATCCCCTCTTAAATCCCCAACTCGAGCTCCCACTCCAATCCGTCATGCCGTGGGGTAGTGCAAGCAGTTAATTAGGAATCCCCTCCTCCTCAAGCTAGCCCAAGCAATACCGATAAGGAATTGGGCGTTCTACTCGCCGCCGGCTATGGGCACCACTGGACCGATAGAGTGGAAGGTAGGACTTGTAAGTGTAGTCGCAGTTCAATTGCTCGGGGCTCTAAGCTCGCCTTGACTCCCTCCATCTGGTGCTCACGCTATTTGGGCCAGGGTGCTCATTGTCGGTGTGGTGACGCGATGGTGCCGCACCAGGAACACTGCCAACCCCACTGCGCGCATGTGGTCAGGCCACCTCGGCACTCCTCCACCTCTACCACCACCGTAGCATGAATTTCAGTGAGCTACTGGTGCTTACCCGCTATCTTCACCACCCTGATAGTGCCGTAGATCGTTGGGACGGGCGCGCTGCCACCGCAGTTAGCCACGCGCCACTGCTACTCGCGTATGTGCATCACTGAGTCCTTAACCACTGCCTACCCCCATGAGTTTAGCCGCAATGAGTGATCAACCCTTTTGGCCTGTTGTTGCGGGTCTTGGTTGCCCGGCGTAACCACCATTGCCGTCGGTGAGCTGTGCCATCGCGAGCGGGCGCATCGGGGACCGCCCTATTGCGAAGACAATGTTTCACGGGGTGTTTTGTGTAAAGCTCTAGTCTAGTAAAACAGTGCCATGTTGTAACATTTGAAATTCTAAGAGTGTGAGTCCTCTTTTGCATAACGCCAAGCATGCGCGGGCGCCCCGGACTTGGGCCGCACTGGGCCATCGCGACTCGCGCACGGCCGCGCCCACGCTGAGCTACTGGGCCAGATTGGTTGAGCCGACTCTTTTCCTTTTCTAAACATTTTCTAATTTTGTTTCTAAGGCAAACTTGTAAATACCATATAAATTTGTGTAGTTGACCAAAAATTATGAAACTAATTTTATTAGGTTCCTAAAATCATGATCTATCTGCTAGTATATTTTGTTCACATAGTTTTAGAATATTCATAGGAGTTATATAATTAAATTGAAATGTGTAATATTATAAGATATAAACTTGTAGGAATTTTTGTGATGAATTAATGGTAGTGTTAGCTTTGAAAATTTTATAGTAGCTCCATACTATTATTATGTGCCATCTGTAATTTTTGTAGCTTCAGAATAATTAGTTTTTTGAGGTAACTAATGAGCCCTAGTTTATATATATAGGAAATAAAAGGAAATAAAAGAACACCTAGGGATTTTATAGCTAAAACATTGTGGGAAATTAGTGCCTTGTTCGACAATGTGGATATATGGCCTAGTACGTTAGTCATTAAGACAGACTTGTTAGCTAGTAGTGTAATTACATTTTAGAGCTGTGTCGTGATTATTTATATTTCCGCGTCGTGTCCACGAATATCAAAATAGGCACAACGTCAGACCATAAAGTCATCTGGGGAAAACAGAAGCTGCGGATACATGGATGGCCATGTCACCACGATGGAATACTAATCTTTTGGTTATATCTTACCAGGCAAGCCCCGGTGCATAACCCCTATTATTCTGCACTTTATTTTATGGAGTTGAATGAAAACCACTTGCATATATATATATATATATATATATATATATATATATATATCCTTATCCTATGAGTCCTACTAGTATGTCAGGATCGTGTAGATTGCTATGCTATAGGATCCGGTAGAAGTCGAGTGATTACCTGTCACTTGTGAGAGATAGGAAAGATATTATTGTTGTTATTATATTACTATCACATGGAATATATATGAATGATAATTGGAGACCAAGCGGAATGGTACTTTGGATCTGGACTTGGTTTGGCATTCGAGCGAGGCTCGGATTGCACTTGTTTCGCCTATGTCGGTTAAGGACCGGCCGTTGCATTGGATTCTAGTCAGGTCACAGACTTATTATCCTGAGCACATACTTGTTTATGGGAGTAGGGAAGGCTCGTTGCTCTCTTGTCATGGGTTCCGGCTCTTTTCAGACCGACTAATTGGAGGCGGGGATGGTGGAGGTCTAAGCGCCACACTGATTCCGGGGCTTAGAGTCCAAGTTTGGATGGGGACCTAGACCCCTTGACATGAGAGTGATGGGTTGGTCCTGCTTGTGCCTAGGGTACAAGCGGGGTGTATGTTTTGGGGTACCTAGCTAGGCACATTGATTCACGAATCACTGGGTAATCCGGTACGACTTGTCTACAATCTAGCACCGTAGTAAGAACTAGAATATGAAAGATGATAAAATGGTTCTGAATGCTGACCACCTGCTTGAAAGTAGCATAGGTGATTACATAGAATGATTAGTTAATGAACTAATGAGGACTGCTAATAAAATTGAATTTAAGGATGCACACTTAGTAATGCTTCGTGTAGATGCAATAAACCCATAAGCTAGATAGCCTTGCATATCCTTGGAGCCTTTTATTTTCTCCTGACGGGTAAGTCTTGCGGAGTATAATTGAGTACTCAGGGTTTGTTCTACCCTGTTGCAGGTGACAGGAACTTGTGGAGCTGACACTTGTGTGTGGAAACCTCCTGGTGGGCTCAGCGAGGATTTCCTTAATGTTGCGGACATAGAGTTTATTTGAAACTTTCACCCAAAATGTTTTACAATGGAAAAACTTATAACATGCCATGGTGTATATAACGGATCATCATATCAATGTTTCACTTGTCATTAAATGATTTTATTTCTGTTGAGACTCTGATAACATGATTATTTTTTGCTGTTATAAACAATAAATATTATACTCTGATGTTGCATGGAAAGTGATGCAAAAAATGACTTAAGAATGTTGTAAGCTTTATTCTCTCATTTGTGATCCTGATGGAAAAATGTATATTTTTGGATTCTCCCTTGGGGTGTACTCGATTGAACTGCGTAATTTAGTGTCCTCCCTTGAGTACTTTATGTCTAATGGAAGACAAGTACTCCTATGAGGCATTAGATTAGGCGGTTCTGCCACAGAGTTCATCTCTGTTTGCTGTGACTTGAACGTTCCATTTGTGCGCCTTAGAGCTCATAGACCGTATGACACATCCGTTGTTAGTAGGTGCTAACATCTCCTAATCATCACTGCTAGTAGACTTCACCGCTGCTTTCGTCAATTTCCAAGCACGCGCGTGAGTCCTATGCGTCACTCCCGCGCATATTTACAAAGTTTTTTAGAAATTTGCATTCCCATGTCTGATATAGTTGCTTATAAAGGATGCTCCCCACCATATCTTTCTCCTCAGTGTTGTTGTTCCTTATCACCACCCCTGCTCCCCAGTGCCAAACCGCGCGACAGCCCCTACTCAGTGGCGTGCAAGCCACCAGTCACCACCGACAAGCTAGTGCTTCGGGTCGGTACGCCTCACCGATAGGTAGACAGCACAGATCCACCGGTGACCAGGGTGGTACTTATCACCGCCGTCGCCGCTCGAGCTCAATGCCGCAAGATCTAAAGGCAATCGTAATGCTTTCGCACTTCCCTTATGCATTGTTCTTGGATTTTTATTCCCTTCTTCACTTATCTAAGTACAAATGAAGCTTCCATCTGATTATTAATGAGCTCACGAATACATCTCTACAGTCGCTTCTACTCTGATTCAGGCGATAGCGCCACCGCTTCCATCACCGTCCCCGCTTCACCAGATCCTCATCAAGATAGAGGAGGTGGCCCCCAACAAGAGGAACGAAGTGGCCATATTCTCAGACCATGTCTTGGTCCTCATCCTCAGCCGCCTCACCGTCTGCTCCTTGTGCAACTGCAAGTGTGTCTATCACTCCTAGAATAGCCTCATCTCGAGATCCAAGTATCGTAAGGAGCTACCCTAGATTCTCTCTAGATTCTTCTACCGCAGCTAGAAATGCATACGCAACTTCACCAGCGTCAATAGTGAATACCCCTCCTTGTCCTTCTTGCCCTTCCCCATTTAGGATGTTGTGATCTTAGATTGCTCCCGAGGCCGCATCCTCTTCTGGTATTCTAGGTTTTGCTATGTTGTCTATAATCCGGTGACTAAGAAATGGTTGCTACTGCCGGGTAGCAACCATTCTTGTGGTTTAGCTCACTTGGGGTTCGATCTGACAGTCTCCTTGCACTTCCATGTGTTTGAATATGGGATCAACGATGATGACTCCTTAGGGGTCAACATCTACTCATCTAAAACTGGAGCAAGGATCTTTAAAGAATCTAAATGGAGCGAGGGTATTGTAGTATCCACATATGGGAAAGGTGTGTTTGTTAATGGTTTTATGCACATGCTGGAGCTCACCCAGATAGTTGTTGTTGATATGGAGGGAAAGACAAAGAGGAAAATCGTATGCCAACTGGTGATGCAATCTCTATCCATGAAGCTCAGGGTTTGTTGTGTTTATGTATTGTTGATTCTTTGAATAGGTATGAGCTTTCAATCTAGATCCTTGAAGACTGGTACTAGTAAATAAACATTGAAACATAAGGTGACCATGTTGGAGCTATTTGGAAAAAAATATTGAAATTGGTACCAAGGTTTGTGATGCGGCCTATAGAGTGATTGAAGTTCATCTAGAATAGAATTTGATTTTCCTTGTTGGGGAGGACAAATCGCTGCTTACATGACATGAACCGCAATAAAGTTCATGTCCTCCATGCCCGGGCCATCAGCTATCCTAGAAGTACCTGGAAACTATCATGTATGAGCGGCGGATCTCACTATCTTTCTTATGTTCCCTTGTTCATGGAGTCATTAGTAGAGCAGTAAAGGTGTATATGTTGTATTTTGTTATAATTATGTCAGCCTTTGTTCAGGTAGGTAGTTGTTTTGATTCTATATATAGGCTGATTTGGGCTTTGTAACTAAAGGAATGGTGTGTTGAATATTATTAATTATGCTGCTTTGTGCAGGTGGAGTCTGAGTGCTTTTGAACAATTTTCCTGCATTATCTAGGAGGAAGAAGAGGGGATCATGGTGCATTGCCTACCAATTCGAAGGATGCACTAATTATATTCATTTTTGCCTAGCAAGCAGGAGTGCCACATAGGAGGAGCACAGCTATGTCGTTTTGTTACGTAAGCCTGTAGAGATCAGTACCTTTAGTTTGCAATCTATGTACTGCTTGTGTTAGGACATCAATTCAGAAAGATATTATGGTAAGCATCTATTGTTATTGAAAGAACATGGTTTATGGATGCAATGATTATATCTGTATGATTTGTGTTCAATAAGCTATTAAGGGTCATTTATTGTTTTGTTATCACCACCACCGTTGGTGGTGCAAACATCCAACACCATCGCTATACGTATTATGTAGCAGGGATCAAAGTGTATCATCGTTGCTAAAGCGACGGTGGTGTTAACCTCTACACAGGCGTCTTGGCCATTGAACCAACAATGAACCTGCACCGCTGATAATCAGGTCAAAGTATAAGGCGACGGTGCTGGTGACCATTACATAGGCGGTTGATGTGACCACATGACGATTTTGATAGCCTCAATACAGTCGGATCATTTGCCAATGCGGTGGCGTTAGTGTATATCCACAAACAGGTCGTGCTCCAATGCTACTGAACTAAGGACCTAATCATGGACAGATCATAAGCCAATCGGTGGTGTTAGTGTACATCGCAGTCGCTCCCAGATGGCGATAGTGAAGGCTATGACCATCACTGTCAATAGCTTACTGTCAAGGCCAAAATTGGACTACGATGTGGGTTACGACGCGGTTGTGAAAGATGCAAGTCTAGTAGTGAATGGAGGCCACTCAATGTGCCATGTCAGCGATCCATGTGCTTCTTCACCATAGCCCTTGGATCAAACCATCATAAGATCAATGGTGAAGATGGGGTGGAGTTGTACTTCTTTGCATGCCTCCGTGCATTGAGGCGATGGAGCAAGGAGAGGTCAGTTTGGTGCCTTCGCCCGCTCTCGTACGTCGCCTGCCTTTGGTGCTGGTTGCGGACTGCATGGGAGCAGCCGAGGCCCAGCTGCATGCTGCCCATTTGTGTGGACGTGGTGACGGCTGCCCCCGCTGGCGTTGACTATATTGGGCTACATTCTTTGTGAAATTGATATTTTTTACTCTGAGTTCTAAATATAGCAAATGATATGTCTGTTTTGATCGTCTCGATGAACTCTTCGCAATGGAGCACTCCAAATATTTTTTTTGAGACTATTTTGCTATGAAAGAAAATTTGAACTTCTTTTGTTCCTGATTTTCGCCAAACTATATATGTACTATTTAATATCTTTTGATGCACATTTTGGCATATCCTGCAAAACAAGTCTATAGAACCAAAACTCGTGGAACTTGTTAGATAAAAGACCTATCTGTCTCAAATGTATTTATTTGTTGTCATTTAAATATGCTTTGGTGGGCAAAATATTTAAGTTAACCACCGCCAACAAGCTCCCCACACTTGTTCTTTGCTCGTCCTCGAGCAAAAGTATATATAACTATGAAGCATGACTTTGAAAGATATGATGCTAGCATAAAAGATATTACATGTCATTCCTTATACATGTGGATTTTGAAGTGTCTATCATGTCGCCTTGAGTGGTTGAAAAGTGGAACGGCTATGACACCAAGTCATCACTATCCCACTATGAAGCATACTTGGAGTTTTTGTAATTTTTGAAATTGAAATCATAGCACATACTTCTCCTCAAATGGTACTCTCAAGTCGCTCAATGGTGTATACATCCTTACCAAAGGCTTTTGAATTTGCCTTCTTTTTCATCCTACTTCTAAGAAGGGTTATGTGGAGATTGGCTAGGGAAAAGTATGAAGGCATACTTGCATTACATATTTTGCTAAGTCAAACAATGGATCTGAGGAGAAAGATGTCATACAATCAAATCAAGATGTGCATGTGTGGAACATATGGTGGATATATATATGAAGAGGACATCACTTCTTCAGAGGTACCCGCTGATCCTCCAACCGTCATGCAAGGTCCAATGACCCAGGCTCGAAAGTGACAACTCAATTTAGAGGTGAGCTCGTTCTTAAGCGATACTTTTCATACTTTTGAGAATAGAGTACTACCTAATGATGTTATCTTGCTTAGGAACATTGGAGAGAGTCATGAAGGACTTAGAGGAAGTGGTGGAGGTGATGATGACCAGCAAGGACGCCCAACACAAGCCAGAGGCCCAATCCAACAAGAATTCGAGTCTGTCTCGGCCTCTAGGACCAATCTGCCTTAAACTGGTCGCCCAGGACGCATCCGGACTCCGTTTTCGATGATCCACATATGGATGGAAAGCTAATTTGATAAGGAAGCCAATCCAAGTGGTTTCACATCAAAATCTATTCGGAATCAACATGAATCATTGAAATATTTCAGCATCCAGAATCTGCCAGGGTGCTGCGACACCGTCTTTTGGTCCGTTGGACCATGTATCGAGTTTGGGCCCATTAGGGGTGCGTCCAGGGGTCTTGCATGACCCTAGAGTCTTCATAAACAGCTGCTGCCCCTCCATTAGGGTTCGGGTTTTGCTTAGATTAATCTGTCAAGAATAGTTTCGCCGTTCATCGGTTTGTGAGACCCCAACTTCGTGAGTTTAATCATTCATCTGCAATCTGGTTGTGTTCTTTCTTGTTCTTGCTTGTGTTCTTCGTTGCATAGGCAGGGATTAGCCTTCTTGGCGAGGTCAACTAGATCCATGTCTTGGTTGATAACCAGAGGAGTTGTGGTGCTAAGATTGCAGGGTTCGATCTTTCGATCTGAAGCCGGATTGGTGTGTCATTCTCCGCCACAACGATAGTTACCTCTGCCCGACGGAAGATTAGGATTCCCGTCTCCATTAAGTGGTAATCAGAGCTAAGGTATACCATCAGGTTCACTTTTATTCCCTAATTTGTGCGTTTCGCATTCATCCCATAGTCCATTGCCATATTTTTGTTCCTGTCCTAGAACCTTCCGCGTCATAGCCTTTGCATATTTCAGTTTCAGAGTCCATCGTGTTGAGTTTGTGTCCTAGTCAAGGTCTTATTGCTGGTTAGGTCATGTTAGAGTCTAATTCGTGTGTTTTCCCCCATCGTTTCTATCAAATCTTGGCTGCTGTGACTAATTTTGCACACATTGTTCCCGTTTTGTCCTCTAATTCGGAGCCAATTCTTAAAACTGGTCTAGTTTTCGCATACGAACTCCGTTTTCGACGTTCCATATATGCAAATTGATCAGAAAAAAATTTTTGGATCCATCCTCGAAAAGTGGTCACAAGATCCTCTTTTCGTGGTTACAAGGTTTTTGTTGATTTTGATCTAGTTTTCTAAAAATTCCACAGGCCACGTCTTTCACTTGTTTGAGCTCATATTTTCTGTGGTTACTTATTTTGTGCTCCTAAGTAAAGGAAAAATATCAAAAAAATAAAATAAAAAAGTCGAAATTTCCCAAAAAAACAACGACAGCCCAAAAAATAGAAAAAAAGAGAGGGGCAAAAGAGGAACAATATTTAGAGGAGCACATAGAGAAGACCAAAGTGAGTTGTGTTAGCGTGTGTTGTCTGGTTCCTTGTTTGTGTTGCTGTTTCCATCAACCATACTTGTTTTTCTCATACCTATCACCTTGCTATCCACCGTACTTTTGTCACACACCTGGTACTTGCAACACTTTAGACCAGCAACGAGAACAAGTACTTTGGACTATAATTCAGCATTACTTTCTGTTACTGACTTATGTGCCAGATATACATATTACTCTTTGTGTGCCTTACAAGCTCCATAAACTCTTCAGATCAGTACAGATAAAGGGCCTTGCAATTTTGGTACCACTGCCTCATAAGTATCACAAACCAGCCACCGGTTGTACCGTCCACTGCTTATGTTGGTAAGAACTTTGTAAGAGCTTGGTAAGACGCTTCCACTTGCTGTGAAAAGTGACACCACTACAACCACATAGTCATTTGGTAGGGATAACTTTCACCTGTTTGTTCCTATTTTTGTGTTTTCAATGGCAGGAGGTGAACAGACTGGAGATAACAATCCTAAGGGTTTCAACGAGTGTGTCAGTCAAGAGCAACTACAGGCTGTTGTAGAGGATGCCCAAAAAAGGATGAATGAGGCCGTCAGAAAGGCCATCACTGACGCACTCATTGAACTCAACATTGGCAATAGCATGGAGAGATTGGACAAGCAAATTTTCACACTTACCGACAAGGTTACTGAGTTGGAAACATTTGTGGCGGGCAACAATGACGTCTCCGGCAGCAACACCGATGGTCAAGACATGATGTATGATGCCAATGGGAACATAGGTCGAGCAGCTGTCCGACAAGAGAGATTACGACAATGTCTTCGCCACAACATGACAGGTATGGGTGGTGTCCACCACCACCACCGTCAAGGTAATAATCACCGTGTGCCCGATGATCCTTATGCTAAAATTAAGTTCACAATACCATCTTTTTCGGGTCATTATGATGCTGAGGGATATCTTGATTGGGAGATGACGGTAGAACAAAAGTTTAGTGCCCACCTTGTACCTGAGCAGCATAGAGTTAGACAAGTTACTAGTGAGTTTAAAGATTTTGCCATTATTTGGTGGAATGGGCTAGCTGCACAGAATGCTTTACCTGGTATGTGGGAAGAACTTAAGGTAGCTATGCGTTATTGTTTTGTTCCTCCTTATCATAGAGACTTACATAAGAAATTGATGCGTTTAGAACAAGGAGATAAATCTGTACAGGATTACTATGGTGAGCTCCAAAAGGGATTGATGCGTTGTAGTGTTGTGGAGGGAAACGAAGATGCCATTTGTCATTTTTATTCAGGTTTGAGGCGTGAGATTCAGGACATTGTTGATTATAAAGAATTTAACACTGTCAACCAGTTGTTTCAGTTTGCTATGCTTGCAGAAAAGGAATTGCAGGGGCGTGAACAGCAGGATAAGAGCAAGGTCAGCACCAGCACATACACGCCACACTCGGCACCATCTTCGGGGCTAACCAAGCCAACCACTTTTCGAGCGCCTACAAACTTGAATTGCCACCCGAGTTCGGGGTTAGTTCCACCTTTAACATTGCAGATTTGAAACCTTATTTGGGAGAAGAAGATGAGCTTGAGTCGAGGACGACTCCAATTCAAGAGGGGGAGGATGATGAGGACATCACTTCTTTAGAGGTACCCGCTGATCCTCCAACCGTCATGCAAGGTCCAATGACCCAGGCTCGAAAGCGACAACTCAATTTAGAGGTGAGCTCGTTCTTAAGCGATACTTTTCATACTTTTGAGAATAGACTACTACCTAATGATGTTATCTTGCTTAGGAACATTGGAGAGGGTCATGAAGGACTTAGAGGAAGTGGTGGAGGTGATGATGACCAGCAAGGACGCCCAACACAAGCCGGAGGCCCAATCCAACAAGAATTCGAGTCTGTCTCGGCCTCTAGGACCAATCTGCCTTAAATTGGTCGCCAAGGACGCATCCGGACT
>NW_027096386.1:0-40000 GCF_019320115.1 Miscanthus floridulus | reverse complement strand
CCGTTTTCGACGATCCACATATGGATGGAAAGCTAATTTGATAAGGAAGCCAATCCATGTGGTTTCACATCAAAATCTATTCGGAATCAACATGAATCATCGAAATATTTCAGCATCCAGAATCTGCTAGGGTGCTGCGACACCGTCTTTTGGTCCGTTGGACCATGTATCGAGTTTGGGCCCATTAGGGGCATGTCCAGGGGTCTTGCATGACCCTAGAGTCTTCATAAACAGTTGTTGCCCCTCCATTAGGGTTCGGGTTTTACTTAGATTAATCTGTCAAGAACAGTTTCGCCGTTCATCGGTTTGTGAGACCCCAACTTCGTGAGTTTAATCATTCATCTGCAATCTGGTTGCGTTCTTTCTTGTTCTTGCTTGTGTTCTTCATTGCATAGGCAGGGATTAGTCTTCTTGGCAAGGTCAACCAGATCCGTGTCTTGGTTGATAACCAGAGGAGTTGTGGTGCTAAGATTGCAGGGTTCGATCTTTCGATCTGAAGCCGGATCGGTGTTTCATTCTCCGCCACAACGATAGTTACCTCTACCTGACAGAAGATTGGGATCCTCGTCTCCATTAATATATATATATGGTGGCTAACCTAATTCTACTATGCTCTTAAAACACATCTCTCTCTTTATGAGGACTTGAAAAACTGTGAGAACATGGGCTATCTTTATTCTCATCTCTTTTTTCTTTCTTTATTATCATTTTTTTCTTTTCTTTCTTCTTTTTTTACTTTCTTTCTTTCCTTCCTTTTTGATGATAGCCGCGTGCCTCTTTTTGCAGCAAAACTTTTGAGAGAGATATCCATAAGGATTTAGAGCATTTATTTTGATGCAACCTAATAGACATACTTTTTTCACTCCTAGTGTAGGAGTAGAACATTTTTGGATGGATCTGAGTCAAAGGCATGTTTTTGCGCCTACTCCTAGTATAGGAGTAGTGCTTATATTTAGTGGCATGTGCCTAATCTTGATTTTAAAAGTATGATAACTTTCTCAACATGGGTCAACAAAGTTTGACAAAGCTCAACACAAAAACAAGTAATATATGTAGAAGGTTTTTATCATGATATTTGACCTTGGTAGGAAATTTCACCAATGAGGAGAAGTAAGGTTGTTAATTTTGAAGTTTTATCAAAATAGAAATTCTCCAAGAGCTTACATAGAAAAGATAGGATTGCTTTAGTCTTTGTCATATCTCACTTCACAACAACTTAGTTGACATGTTTTCCTAGAAGAAATGTGTCCACAAGTAACAAGTATACGAACTAGGAATAAAGTTTATGCCACCCAATCTTTATAAAGTGAAGTTCATAATTTGGCAAGATTTTATTTCACATGTTAAGTTTGATTGACATGTATGGCATTTTTAAACACAATCAAACTTACAGAGGCAATGCAAAGATTGAAATGGTGCAAACCAACATGTCAGAGCGATGGGGGCCTGAGAGAAGGCAGAGTAGGGTCGGCTCCCCCACACTTGGACTTTTATGTCATTCGACACTAAAAGCCAAGTGTGAACATTGTAGCATTACCTTAGAGTGTATTACAATATCCATGTTTTTAGACATTGTTCATCCTTTGTTCCTATAATTGTTAGTGACAAAGAATACCCGAAGGGAACTTGTCTAGCACCAAGTTTTTGTTAATCATGGGAGAAAGGGAGGTCATTGCTTTATTCTTAAAAAATATGAGTCCAAGATAAAACGAGTTTATTATGAGCGACGGGGGCCTGAGAGAAGGCAGAGTAGGGTTGGCTCCCCCACACTTGGACTTTTATGTCATTCGACACTAAAAGCCAAGTGTGAACATTGTAGCATTACCTCAGAGTGTATTGCAACATCCATGTTTTTAGACATTGTTCATCCTTTGTTCCTATAATTGTTAGTGACAAAGAATACCTAAAGGGAACTTGTTTAGCACCAAGTTTTTGTTAATCGTGGGAGAAAGGGAGGTCATTGCTTTATTCTTAAAAAAATATGAGTCCAAGATAAAATGAATTTATTATGCAAAGCTAATATATTTTTTATTATTGTTATTATTGAAAAAAGTTTTAATAACTGAAAAGTGTTTTTTTATTTGTTTTATTATCATTATAATTTTTTTATGACTTTATCATGGTGAGCAAGGCATAAAGGTAAAACAAGATAGAGACAACCAAAAACAAATGAATGAATGAAGCATGTCATGAAATCTCTTTAGAGAAGTTCACCCCGTACTTGAATTTTGCAATGTGCAAAATCAAATCTGGGTGGTACCACTCTCCATTGAATGTGCTTCATTGTTGGAATGACATTTGGTTGAATTTACCTTGCATTTCACCCCTTCGTTCTTTTTGCTCAAACCTCAAAGGTTAGTGACAAAAAATACCCGAAGGAGCAATTTCAAAATTATGTCCTTATGCTCATTTCAAAAGTTATGTTATTGTTATTATTTTTTATTATTATTTATAATAATTTTTAAAGTAAAATGATTTTAAAAAATAATATTGATGCATTTGCAAAAATTGAGATGCATCTAAATTCAAATGCGTGATAATAGAAAATTTTAAGTAATTAGAAAATGTTTTTATTTTATTTTTCTAAAGAGTTGATTTTGAAGTAAAATTTTAATTTTTGAAAAAAAAATATATAAATTTATTTTGATTTTTTAAAATTTTTAGGATAACTACCGATTTACCTTCGGCAAGGGCTCACCGTTTTAATTCCGCTGAGCAAGACTTCTCCATTGCGTTTTAGCTTGAATTTGCATCATCTCATCCTGGAGATGGATAAGGATGATTGCACTTCTTTGTTTCCACCATGCCATCGTGATCTTCGTGTGGTTTTGGCTGGGAGGGAGTGTGTTTCATCTTTCTTTCGATCCAGATTTTATCCCTACATCAGGTTAGTGGACCATACATACCCGAGAGATTTTACAATGGTGTTGAAACATTAATGGTTGATGTTATGAACTAAAGGTTTTTCTCTATGCTAATAAAAAGTTGGCATTCATGTTCAGTTAGCAAAGAGAGTCCATTTTTTAATTCAAAACCTTTGTTTATTCAAAGTTCACCAAATGAGTTTTGATTTATCTCCGTTACAAATTCATCTCAAGGACTTACCCACATGAATTTGATAATATCCTGCTGGGGTTAGCCCATGCATGCAACCAAAGTCTACACTTAGCAGTTTCAGTTCAAAAATCAAACTAGACTCCATGTCCAATTTGATTAAGGTAGGCTAATTAACCTAAACACCACGCTTAATTTTAAATAGCCTATGGAAGTATGGTCGTCGCATCCAAACTTCAAACTATGCACCATGCTTAATTTAAAATATGTATGACCAATACCCAAACCAAAGCATACTAGTGTAGAGAGAGGAAACATGAAAGGATAACACGAGATTTACTCAAACGGATGTGAAAACTTTGAATGGTGAATTATAGAACCAAATTTTTTAATACAAACAATGCAAGTGGGGTCGATGAATGCAATTTTAAACAAACAAGCCATGGTTTTGGAAAAGGAAATAAAAATGGGAAAAATATTTTTGGGTTGGTTCTCTCATACCTTGATCAAGTGTAGCGTCACCCACAATTTGTGATTGCATTGTGAGTGATGCAATGCAGTTTGTTCCGTCACATATGTTGGTTTTGTTTGCTCTTGACGACGACCTTCTCTCGTTATGCAAATGGTTAGTATGTATATACCTTACTATAAAATGGCAAGGTGGAGGTGTTGATTGTTCTTGATTGATCGGGTACCCTAGGCTCATGATGATTTTTTTTGTGTTTCTTGTGGAAATGCGCCGAAAGGTCGAACGGCCAGTGTGTTGCCCTGTTTATTCTACACTCAACAGGACAAGGATAAACCCACAAAAGCTAGTGGTAAACAAGGTTAGCAGATATCAAGGTAAATATCAAAATCTTTACGCCAATCGTTCCTCCGGCAACGGCGCTAGAAAGCTTGTTGGTATTTTTTAACATCGCTACCAAGAATGGAGTCCATTCCTGGCAGCGGTGCTAGAAAGCTTATTGGTATTTGTTAACGCAAATAAATAAATCCGCAAGTGCACGGATATCGTTGTAATTTTCACCCGAGAGTATTCCAGGGTATCGTATTTATCCCAGGAAGCAATGGTTAAAGAAGTTAATAAATAACCATCATGTATCTACTAACTAGTATACCGACCAGACTAACATGGGGGTAAGTGATAAAATAGGAGTTTTTGTATAATGACACACACTGGAAAGCTCCACAAAAAGATATAAGAGTAGACAAACTAAGCTGGGAGGACAACGGGTGAGTTCAAGGTTTCTTTATACTTCTCTATTATTGTAATTCTATTCTAGAACAGACCAAAGGGATTAACTAAGTAGTGGATAAAACATAGCGATCACACCATAACACTTTGGAGCAGCGATACCTTTCCGACCCTCAAGGGGGGTGAGAAAACATGGTCGGGGAAAGGCTGCCAAAAGCTCTACGAAAACATCAACCAAACGTGGTGGACTACAAAGGCTTGGTCAAAGCTGTCACCTCTGGGGGTACCACAACTATCCGTGGGGTTGGACGCAAATTCAGGTAACCTATAGTCTAGACACCACGTCTATACTATCGATTACTACTCTAGTCAAGTATTATTACTAGAGCACTTGGTCGAGCGGAGATCACATGCTAAGGTGTAGAACCACTATACTAACCATGCCTAGCGAAACCACTAAAGCGTGAACTAGATAACCATGAAAGATAATTCAGTAAATAGAGAAAGAAAATATATTGATACTTGAGTCATACAAAGGAGTGATACAAAATTATATCGAACGTTCAAGGACTTCTCTAGAACTTGAGCATCTCTCCCTAGCTCCCAACTAGGCTAAGCTACTTTTACATCCTGAAAAATGGTAGAGATGAGAGCCCTTGTGGTGTCTGTGAATGAGAGAGAGTGAGGGGATACTTATAGTTTGAGAGGAGGATTGGAGGCCACTCAATGTGCCATGTCAGTGATCCATGTGCTTCTTCACCATAACCCTTGGATCAAACCATCATAAGATCAATGGTGGAGATGGGGTGCTCCATGTATTGAGGCGGTGGAGCAAGGAGGTCAGTTCGGTGCCTTCGTCCGCTCCCGTACTTTCTCGCCTGCCTTTGGTGCTGGTTGAGAACTGCATGGGAGCAGCCGAGGCCAGCTGCATGCTGCCCATTTGCATGGACATGGTGACTGCAGCCCTAGCTGGCGTTGATTATATTGGGCTACATTCTTTGTGAAATTGATATCTTTTACTCTGAGTCCTAAATATAGCAAATGATATGTCCATTTCGATCGTCTCGACAAGCTCTTCACAATGGAGCACTCCAAATATTTTTTGGAGACTGTTTTGCTATGAAAGAAAATTTGAACTTCTTTTGTTCCCGATTTTCGCCAATATATATATGTACTATTTAATATCTTTTGATGCACATTTTGGCATATCCTGCAAAAAATAAGTCTATAGAACCAGAACTCATGGAACTTGTTAGATAAAAGACCTATCTTGCTCAAATGTATTTTATTTGTTGTCATTTAAATATACTTTGGCGGGCAAAATATTTGAGTTAACGACCGTCAACACATATTAATTGTGAACTAGGTCTTGTCACCTTACTAAAATTATGTATTTTTTCAGTATGGTGTCAAATGAAGATAATTTTATATTAAAGTTGTTGACTATAAGATCAATTTGAGATAGTTAAGATACCCAACAAAATAATACAAAATTTAAGGGGCGTATTAATAGTGTAACAAAGCTTATCTTTTTAGAAAAAACATATATTTATTATTTGATGTTGCATAAAAATACTTTTTAAATAAAAGTTTTAGATCTTATCGAGGGCTACAACTTTGATATAAAAAGTACCTTCATTTGACCCATACAAAAATGATATTAATTTCTAATACGACAAGCGCTAGTACACGATTATTATGCTGTTGAAATTTTTTATTATTTTCAAGCATCTTAATGAACTCAAATGTAAAACCTCAAAACTATAAAGTTGTAGATCTCATTGAGAGCTATAACTTTGATGTAAAGAGTATCTTCAGTTGACACCGTACAGAAAAGATATTATTTTGCTACCCCGCAAGCACTAATACGCGATTATTATGCTCCAAAAATCATTTTTCTAGCATCTTAACATCCTCAAATTAAAAAAACTCAAAACTAAAAAGTTGTAGATCTCATCAAGAGCTACAATTTTTATATAAAATTTATCTTCATCCAACGTCGTATCAAAAAGTTATGATTTTTCTAAGATTCGGCCTCATCACGCCACTCCCTGTGACGCGGCAAACTCCTAAATCATTTTTTTCTAGCATCTTAACATCCTCAAATTAAAAAAAATCAAAACTAGAAAGTTATAAATCTCATCGAGAGCTACAATTTTCATATAAAATTTATCTCCATCCAACGTTGTATGAAAAAGTTATGATTTTTCTAAGATTCGGACTTATCACGCCACTCCCGGTGGGGCGGCAAAACAAACTGTTACTCCAACGGGAGGTGCATGATAAGGTTTTCTACGTCGGAAATACCATTTAATGTGACAGATGTTGCTACGCCAATACAGCGCCAGCGGCATTGGTCAACCAAAAGGGTCAAATCTGCAAAAAAAAAAAAAAGGAGCGGTTGTTATTAAAATATTGAATAAAAAAGGATTAAAAATAAAAAATCCCTGAAATAAACCATAGGCTTTAGACGGAACTCTGATCATAAGAGCTTATATAACTGTGTTCGTATATGGAAACGAGACTTGCTTGTATCAATTTTAGGCGGCGGGGATGAGATCATCTATGCTGCCTCGTATAACACTTTGGCATAAATAGTCCGACAAGAATATAGAAAAAACAAAATGAAAAAAAATTCTAGACGATGCCACCCCTGAGCGGCCCATACGGTTGCACGTTGCAAAGCCACCAGCCACTTCTTTGTGTGAAAAAAAATATATCGTTTTCCCATGGTGCTACATATCATTCATTTATTTTATACTCATTGATATATTGATCATAACAAGTATCCCAACCGATCTGTGTTGCTATATATGAACTAATGCAGTTTTCGACTAATTTGCCAAAGAAATTGAAGTGTAACAAATAAGATTTCCACGTATACTTCACAGTTCTTGAACATGCCAGTATAGCATACTCAAAGATTCAGCATCACAGCTCGACCGACTATCATTTCATTGTAACTTCTCTGATATATAAATTTTGTCATGGGGCCATCTAGAATGATGAAAACATGCTCCTGTACAAGCTACTGCCACAGACGGTATTCAATTGGCAACTACCATCAGGATAACTTAAACAATTTGAAAACTGAATGAAGGAAATTATCTATATGCAACTGAACCAATAATGAGTGTCTGAATATAGAAGATTTATATTTTGTGGCTCTGAGCGATGCTAATAATAACTAATAAGGCAATGGATGTAAAGAAATTGTTGCTCAGAATGAGATGGATTACTACCGAAACAATTTTCGAAGACAAGCAAAATGGATAGTGGACAGAAGCGTTGGGGGCGAGCGGACGGGGGTGCTACGATCAGGGGGGCGATGGGGCATGCTAGCATGTGGGGCGGTGCGAAGGTGTACGCGGCGGGTGTGGGGACGGGCTGCGGGGGCGAGCTGGGGCGCGCGTGGCGCGAGCGACAAGCGCGGGGAAATGAGCAGAGAAGAGAAACAGGAGGAGCAGCGTGCAGGCCTTGCGTCCATGGCAGGCGTTCCATGCAGGTGTCCCATGTGGGGGCGTTCCGTGTGGGGGAGGGGAGGGCGGACAGGTCCTAGGTGCGTCCAGACGGGCCCCTGAATCCGGGTGTCCGGGCGCTAGGAGCGCATGCTATAGACCGGGCGTCCGGGCTTCCGGACGCACCGGTCCCCCCACACTCGCACTTCACCTGCTCCGCCCGCTGCCCCGCAGTCGCTCTCTCCCGCCGTCGCACTCCGCCCGTTCCCCCGCCCTCGCTCTCTCCCGCACTCGCTCTCCGCGCTGCTTTCCTGCCCGCTCTTCGCACCGTCGCCGCGTGAGCTCCCTCCGTCCCTCGCCCCTCCGCGACCTCCCTCCGCACGTGAGCTCGCTGGGCGCGCGCCCGCCCGTGCTCTCTTCCTTCCTCCGTCCCTCGCCCTCCGCGACTACCATGCACCCCCACTCTCCCTGTGACCCAACTCCCGCACCCCACCAAAGACGAGTATGACGGTGGCGGCTCCAACGAGGTAGGTCGCGGAGGGATCTGGATCTGAGGCCTAGCTCTTCCTCCTCTGGATCTGCATCTGAGCCCTCCTCCCTTCTCCTTCTCTGGATCTGAACTCTCCTCCTCCTCCTCTAGATCTAAGGGATGCGGCGGTGGCTAGGGTTTCAGTGAGCTCTCGGGGATCAGATCTCGCCGTGTTGTAATGGTTTTTTTTATGTTGCAACAGATGATTTCGAATGTTGCAATGGAATTTTTTTGGGTTGTTGCAACAGATGTTTTTTGCGATGTTGCGGTAATACTGCTTGCGATATTGCAGTATATTTCAGTTGCTTCAATCTTATGTTGTAGTAGGTGTTCCATGTTGTTGCAAGTGTTTTTATTTCGAGCGTTGTTTCGAATGCTTCACACCAGTGTTGCAATAATATGTTCTAAATTGTTCAGCTCCTTCAACTTATTGTTGCAGCAGTTTGTTCGGTGTTGTTGCACTAATATGTTCATGATGTTTCAGTTGCTTTAGCCTAATGTTGTAGCTGTTGTTCCCTGTTGTTGCAATAATATGTTCATGGTGTTTCAGCTGCTTCATCCTAATGTTGTAGTTGTTCCTTGTTGTTGCAATAATATGTCCATGGTGTTTCAGCTGCTTCATCCTAATGTTGTAGTGGTTATTTTCGTGTTGTTGCACATGATTTATTCTAGCTTTCTATATTGTTCGGCCAGGGGGCGAGCCAGGCGGCCAGAGGCGCGTGGCTCGCCGGAGGGATAGTAGACAGAAGCGTTGGGGGCGAGCGGATGGGGTTGCTGCAGTCAGCAGAGCGATGGGGCATGCCGTATGTGGGGCGGTACAAAGGCGTACGCGCCGGGTGTGGGGACGGGCTACGGGGTGAGCTAGGGGCACGAGCGACAAGCACGGGGAAATGAGCAGAGAAGAGAAACAGGAGGGGCAACGTGCGGGGCTTGCGTCCACGGCGGGCGTTCCGTGCAGGCGTCCCGTGTGTGTGGTGGGGGGGGGGGGGGGGGGTTCCGTGTCGTGGGGACGGGTCATAGGTGTGTTGGGACGGGCCCCTGAATCCGGACGTCCAGACGCTAGTAGCGTCAATACCTAATATTAAAGAGATAATATTTCTGCTATGTTTTTTTTTCTACCTCTCTCCTCGTATCTGTATCTTTCCTTCCCGTACGGTTCGGAAGTCCCAGCGAGCGCCCAACTGCCCGTACGGTTTCCGTGTTCTAACTTTTTCATCGGAAGTCCCAGTGAGCACCCACACACAAAAATCCCAGCACACACATGTGAAAAAAGGCTACAGCGAGCACCCACATACGTGTGAAAAAACACTAAAAATAGAAGCCATGTGTGAGGGATCCAACCAAGATTTCCGTCTCCATCAATAGAATAGCAAATGCATACTACCAAACCATATGTTTTATGTGATGTATAACACATATTTTCTATTTATTTGATCAGTAGTTAACACCTTATAGCTCTCAGGAACAGAAAACAAAAGTATAAAAACGTGGCATTGCATATATTAGAATATTGGGAGTTGCTATATTTCAGGTGTCTAAAATATAGCCTTTTTTTCAGGCGATGGCTACAGCCACCGGATCTCCATCCAACGCTCAGGATCTGTCTTAGTTGTTTCTGTACGCTAGCAAACCTTACCGGGCCCGCGAATATACCCGTTTTGAAATAACAGGTGCTACCGGGCCCGCCAAACCTTAACGGGCGCATGATCCGAGACCCGCTAACTGAATTGGTGCACGTTTGGGCCAGAACTGAACTATTGGCCTAGTAAACACACTTACAAGCTTACTGACAAAATAACAACTCTACCACTGCAGAAAGAAACTCTACCACAAATCAAAATTAACACAGTACAATTTCTATTCTACTGCTGCAAAAATGCACGTCGTCTTCAAAAATTACAAAACAAGAATATGAAAACTGCACTTTTCAAATAGTGCAAATACTATAAGTTGTTACTGCAATTATACTATATATATATATAAATACAAGTATACGTATATATATACAGAATCCAGCTCATGAATGAGGAGCCTACTGATAGTACAATTAAAGTGTACAATTTTCTATGCAATTATCTACAGTTGACTAAAATTTATCATAGGATGCAAATGCATGTTGGGAGGCAAAATCTTTGATATCCGTCAACATGTCTGTAGCCATACCAGCAGGTTTGTAGTAAAAACATGTACTGGTCAATACATACAAGCAACAGCTAAAGCATATTATTAAGGATGAAATTAACATATAAAGAAGTAAAATTTCCAGTTCAGCTCGACATACTTGACCAATGAACCAATTAAGCAAAGCCATCATTCAATTAATAAGTAAATTTAGACTTTCCTATTCTAGATTCCCACAATGTGTGAACTAGTTTGATAGATCAGATAGTATCACACCAGTTTTCTCAAAGAGTGTGTTGCATAGAGAACGTACCTTCTACTTGAGACAACAGCAAAGGACTACCTCTTCTGTTGTTGGACGGTCCTTTAGATCAAACAGTAATAGCTTTTCTAATAGTTAAGTCCCAAAGGATCTGCACTGGGAAACTTCTGAGAAAATGGAACAGGGTCCTTTTTTTCTCATGCTGCTCAAGTACCTTCTTGCTTTCTCATTCCGAACCTAAAAATGAATAAAAAATAAGTTCAACTTTGGAGTCACTGAGCCATGAGACGAAATAAAAATAGAGTTTCCTTGTTTATAGCACTATACCCGAGAAATTTTATCCATTGACGGTGTGCCTAGAAGATCAGTCAATCAAATCTAGCTGATGAACAACATTTTTACCAGGAAATAAAGGCTTCCCGGTCAACACCTCAGCAAATATGCATCCAATGCTCCAAATGTCAATAGCCGGTGTATACTGCATTATTTGGGGATAACAACAATTAAAAGCACATTCAGATTATAGACAGTTTGGCAATAATTTATATAAAAAGCAAGCATTCTTAATAGTAAGAAATGCTCATTTGATCATTGTAAAGCTAGAATTCAGCAGGTTATTGGTTCCTACTTTCTATTTGTGCATAATAGGGACAAAAAAAGGTAAATATCAATCAGATTGATCCATGCATACATAACCAAATTGCAGAAATTGCAACCTATTGTTTAAGCAAGGACAAATTGCAGAAGAAAATGCATCAATTAGTAGTTTCTAGAACTGCAATTCAGTTCTGCAAGCGACACTCTTTCGACACAGTATAATTGTAACATGAAATGTGCTTAGAAGCTATTAATTTGCCATAATAAAACAAGAGCATTTGTTTGTCATAATTTTAACATTCACCCTGTGTACCTAAAGAACAGAAATTATGCCACGCGTAATGATTCATGAAGATATTTCTGACAATTTAAAAAAGGATATGAGAGCGTAAAAGGGAACAATCCAGCAGCTATGAACTTTTCACCTCATATATGCACTTGACAAATGCCACTGCCATTGTCAATTTGTTATTATGTTAACCACACCATGCCTATGGCTATGAGACTATGGTAGAATGCGCCTATTAGTCAGCACTTGGTAGATATGACAAAAAAGCACAAAATGGAACAAACCCACAGGAGAGTTCTGCATAAACCCCCCATGTGGTCACTTGGATTTTGAATGGGTTCAACAGTAAAATGCAGAAAAATTCCTTTTTCTGACAACCTTTCTAGAACAGAATACAATGCAGAGAAACCAGAAAAGAGAGGGGGGGATGACATATATGTCACACATGAATTAACTTATCAACTGCAATCTGCAATTGTATAACCATCGGCCTTATCAGAATTCACTATTTCCTTAGCACGATAAAGAAAATCAACCAGACCAATCTCAAGGTATCCAGACTTATGGACAAGCAATATGAATTCTAGACAACCTAAGGCCCTCATTTTCACTTGGCACTCAATCATCATAGGCGGAACACATAACCCAACCATTCTCCCAGTACAATCAAGTGGGCATCAACAGACTGCGTCACCCATGCATCCACACGCACCACAAACCACAACTCCCGATTCCAAAACAACGACAGAGACAAAAACTTGCCTTGGGCAAGCACAAACCACAATAAACAAAAGGAAAAGGTGAGTTAGCACAAATCACAAGAGATAATTTTTTTCTATGGAAGGACAAGGACAAAAATTTGGTGTGGACAGGCACAAATCACAATAAACAGATGAAAATGAGTGTTAGCACAAAACACAAGAAACATTTTTTTTCTATGAAAGGACAAGGAAAAAATGTGGTTTGTGCTGGCACCTTAACAAGATCAAATGATGACCAAACCGAAAAGGTTGCGTCCCTGTACAAATCAGTCAAGCCAAGCTCTCGAAAACTAAAAAAATAAGATGCTGTTGAAGCTCTATACTGAAACTTTGAAACACATTGCAGCAGAGCTATTGCTGCTCTGGATTATAGGAGTTTTAGAAACAGAATAGCTACATGAACTAGGAAAACAAGGCAACAAGAGCTAAGTCACAAGCTGATAACTTACTCTAAAAACTGTCAACTAGCTACAACAGTTCGACTGAACTGCTGTAGAAGGTGTTCTCATAACACATCCAGATCTACACAGGAAACATGCATTTACCTCTTCATCATAGGTTCATCAGGATGGAGCCCAATTGCATCAAGAGTCCTTTCATCCATGACAAGTTCAAATCTTCTATCCAACTTCAACTCCAATACATCATCAACCTGCGAAAGGACTGTTCATATAAGATGAAATAGTTCTTTTCTACTCTTACAATATTACAAGGTAAAGTTGAGTTAAAAATCAGTAAAGTTGAGTTGAAAAATCAGTAAGCACACATTACTGTTTGACAACGAAAAGTTCAAAAAACCAAAAATAGTATTCATTCAGTCAGAATTACTACAGACTAGTGTTAGATGTGGTAACTTGATATAGGAAAACAAAAGATTGCCACTTGTCCTATACATCTCAAACTCCCAATATGATTATTGCCTATTTTAGATTTTCCATAAATACTTGGGGGCATCCATTGAACATGGTAGCTATTTATAAGAATATTCCAGATTTAGTAAGATAGCACATTATTGCCTATTTTCAGTGAATAAGTCTGCAATTTAGCAAATTAGTAAGATAGCAATTAGTTGAAATATTCTTACTAAATCTGTAATCATCCATTAACCTACAAATAGTTACTGATTTGTTAACAAACAGCCATTGACCACAAGATCATGTTACTTGTAAGATAGACAAGTCAAATAGCAATTTAGCCTTCTAGTTCTAATGTCAACAAAAGTAGCAGTGACAGACAAATTTAGTTGCAATTTCGCCTTTGCACCTGAGGTAGGGTGAGAGCATAAAGCAATGGTAGGTAATGAGCAAATGCCGCCACAAGTAATGCCTTCGCGCCAATCTGCAACCATATAAACACACAGCCATAACTCGGACGGTACTTTGCCAAAGGGGCTTTCATCATTGACATACCTGGACAAACTCAAATGCATTAAGACAATTCGGTTACAGACCAAGCAGCAGCATTATTCTTTAAAGCAGTTTGAATGTAAATATTAGTTATGGAGGTTGAACATCTTAAATTATAAATGAAATATCTGGAGGGCTGCATGGCTCCCACGCACAACTCTTTTTAGTAGCATAGCAAGTTCAGGTTCATTCTTGTATGTATTAAACTAGTTGGCAAAGAGACCAAATTTAGACATGACACTGTACTACCAAAATTCTGGGGTTTTTTTGAGGCTCAACAGAGAACCGTACTCTGATGGAAGCTCACTACCATACAAAAAGAAAAATTAAAACTGATCAAGTTATCGAACAGCTCACTGTAAATCAGAACTAGTATCTGAATCTGAAATGAACAAAAAAGAATGAAACACACAGTTAAAAGACTGGATATTACACATGTTAAACACCATAATTGCAGTAATTTAAGTGTGCAATTTACTACTTGTAAATGTGCAATCAAGAAATGGATACTACACACATATTTATTGTACAGTATATGCAGCACACAGTTAAAAAATGTGACCTCCTACTATTCTACTATAACAGCCACAAGATAGCCTAGCAATACAAAACCAATGATCAGGAATAATTTTGAAATAAACTGTATATGTACATGAAACACCAGTGATTTATTTAGATAGATCAGGAAATAGGTTCAGTAGAGGACCTGCACAAGGATAAATCATGGCTAGACCACGAACCAAAAGCAAGAAATCTAACTGTTGAAAAAAAATGGAACTAAAAACACAAGCATTGGTAAATGTAAAAAATGTTCTCACACATATACGATGATAGTCTATATTGCAGAGCATTTTGTTAAGGATAAAAACCAATAATAGATCAGTAAGCAGCACATTCAGGTAGAGAGTAGCCCTTTTCGATTTTTCAATATGTTGTGGTATAGTCCTCTCTTCAACTATAGATCAAATAAATCATTGAACAAGCATACCAAGCAAAAACCAGTTCTATAGATCAAGAGCAATCAGATCCTTGGTCAAAAAAAAGAGCAATCAGATCCAATAGCTGAGCTAACCCAAGCAAAGAAAAGCAAGCACCATTGCTGACCATAAAAACCATTGCACACAAATAACAATAACAAATCGCCCTAATGCTCAGGCTGCTACACCATGGTGCACAGCAGGGGCCATAGCTAGCTCGCTCAACCCAACACAACAAACATAAACACCACCAATCTCTAACCCTATAACCTCACGCTAGAAGATTTTACCAATCAAGCAAATCGATACCACATCATGTAGCAGCATAGGCAAAGCAGAACAACACAAACTACACTAAAGTTTGGCTTGGTAAAATAAAGCATCCAAAATTTGGCTTGGCTAGATTAAGCACTTAAGTAGCAAGCAGCCGTCCCAGAGGCGGACGATGGTAGCCGCGGGCTTGTTGTAGCTTCCGTAGCGGCGGAGGAGGGAGGGCCCGGCATCGGAGGAGACGGCAGCGACGGAGACGGCATTGGTGAACAGGAACAGGAGCAGCGTGGCCACCGTGGTGCCGCTGCAGCAGTAGCAACGGAGCCGCCTCGTCGGAGCTCCTCGGGGACCACCGACAACGTCCGCGACAAGGACCCGCGGCTCCGCCGGAGGAATCGCCGCGCCGCGATGAGCTCGTGGAAATCGCCCCCAATCCTCTTCCCTGGACGCGCTTGAAGGAATATGAACAGTGTCCGAATACGGTGGATTAACGGGTAATGGATAGCAACCGATTGGACAAAAACCCCAATAGATAGCTTCCATGGCGCACAAATCATCAAGCACGATCGACGATCCACACGTTGCCTGAACAAAAGTTGCATTTCAGGCGACTGTAGTATAGGAAAAGTGTAGAATATTATAAATATTTAATGCGCATGTTAGCTAGAAAAAATCGCATCCAGAAATGAAATTGATGATGCATCCGTGCACTGTGTGCATTCTGATGCCAAGGCAAAACATGTCCATACAAGTTAAATCATATTCCAGAAATGAATTAGAATACATGACACCTCATTCCTCAACTACCAGATAATGAAAAGTTTCTTCCATCTCACTTCCCACACTCATATGACCTATAGTCATAGCATCTCACCGTGCTCATATGAGTTGGAAAAACTCATGTCTAGGGATGATTGATACGAAATCCCATTGGAATACATACTAGGTCGTGCTTTCTATATCTTATATGTGACTTGGACTCATAAACCGTGTTCATATGTACGTAGTTCGATTCTAATATGTATTGGGTTCCATTGCAACGTACTGGCTAGAGTTTACCAAATTGATGGCATGATATTTCTTAATTTTGTTAGAAATTCCATGTTAGCCTTTTTTTTCTTATTGTGCTACTAAACGCTCGAACTTGTTAGGCTAGCTTATCAGCTATGATATAATGTTTTTCTCTAACGACAAAATAGTTTTAGCCGGCCAAAAGGACTCCATCACATACTAGTGTTCCCTCAGGAGATCACGTATATCACACAGCATCATACCACAAGTAGCGAAGTCCATCGACGAAGATAAGAAGGCTTGTTTTAGAAGAGAAGCATCAACTTCGAGCTGGACACGCGAAATGCCATAGTCAGTCGCCGAGAGAAGGGCCTCCGAGCACGCCGTTGTCTCAGCAGCGATCACATCAGGTACAGCTGCTTGCCGTCCCGTGCCTGCAACAACAGCTTGCCCAAGGTGATTTCGAGCAAAACCAAGGCCTTGTTTAGATCATCTTCAAATTCTAAGTTTTTTCACTCTCTTTTCGTCACATTAATTTTTAGACGCATGCATGGAGTATTAAATGTAGGTAAAAAAATAACTAATTGCACAATTTGGTTATAAATCACGAGACGAATCTTTTAAGCCTAGTTAGTCCATGATCGAACAAAGTTTGTCAAATACAAACAAAACGTGATACAGTGTCCAGATTGTAAAAATTTACAATCTAAACAAGGCCCAACACGGGCAGCAGTGGTGTTGGCCTCACCTCAAAAAACGTGCTCCATCTAGACTTGGGCCTCGTTTAGATTGCGAAAAAATTTCAACCCGATGAATAGCAGCACTTTTGTCTTATTTGACAAATATTGTCCAATCGTGGACCAACTAGGATCAAAAGATTCATCTCGTGATTTCGAACTAAACTGTACAATTAGTTATTTTTTTACCTACATTTAATACTCCATGCAAGCGGCTAAAAATTGATGTGATAGAGAGAGTGAAAAAACTTGGAATTTGGATGGCATCTAAACAAGGCCTTGTATAGATTGGGACTGCAATTTTTACAACACAGGCTGTAGTTTCCTGCTCCCTTCAGACCCATTCTATTCTCTCTCACCTCAAAGGTTGTTTTCGCGAAAACGCTTTTAGAGTCTATCAGCCATTCACGTTCATCTTCCATCTCCTTTTTAGCGGAGGCTGTAGCTTTTTTCTGACGAGGCGTTAGGCCTTCCGCAGCGTTGCACTCGAGTGATGCCAGGAGAAGAAAGAGAAGATTTTGGCTTCCCTCCTTACATTGCAAGCAGCGAAGCTAACTCGAAGTGATGCCTGCAAAATGGGGAGCGGCGCAAGTACGTTCACCGATGCCAAGCGACATAAAATAGGTCAATTTACTGTAGCAGGGCAGCAGCAGTAGCCCGCGTGCCTGCGACTGAACCAGAGAGAGAAAACAGTGAATGCTATTTTATTCAGAGTGAGAAAACAGTGAATGCTATTTTATTCGATGTGGGTCCCAACGATCCCAGATGACTTCGGTGCCAAATATTTTTCACACTATAGATCATTTGGCATCGGTGCTCAATTCTAGTTGTGGGGCCATATATTTTGTGGCATCTCTACCACACTGCGGAAGGCCTTAGTCTCCTCTGCAAGCTGTTCTGACAGGCTGCGGGGCTTCTATCTGCCTACCTGTCTTCCAGATGGTATGACCCATCCTACGTGTCCCTTCGGAGCTGCTGCACACGGTGGTGCGTTGGGCACGGCCTAATTATAAACCCCCATGAGCCTGTTAATGTTTCATTGATTTGAGGAAAACGGATTTGGAAAGGAGGTGGAAGTTGAATTTGGCAACGGTAAAATGGTTATCCAGCCTGTTCGGTTGGCTGATTTGTATCGTTGTTGGTTCATGAAGAAGTACTGCTGGATGGTTTATGTGAGAGAAAAATACTGTTTCGACTGAAAATTTACGATCGTTTACGACAAGCCACAGCCAAACGAACAGACGGATCATCATTAGAAAAAATAAAAGATGGAAGACATTAAAAATAGGGATCGTCCACTTTTACCCTACAACCAAATTCTGTGAGGATTTTAAAGGGAAATTTTGCGTGTTTGAGGAGTTCCACTTCTTATTAGATTAGAGATATTACAAGAATCGAGTGAAATATTTCTTCTCGCACACCAAAACTTTTAGTTACACCATTTCTATATAGCACAAGTATTTCATATTTCTCTTTTATATGAATTTTTTTAGTGCAACATATATATACTTCTTCTTGGTTTAGACACTTCTCTTTTATTTACTTTTCAAGTCAATTCGGATTTAAAAAAACTACAAACGTCGTCTAATTTTGTATTTCAATGTTTTTCTTTTGCATGAAAAATTTTTAGGGCAACATATATATACTTCTTCTTAGTTTAGACACTTTTCTTTTTATTTTCTACTTTTCAAGTCAATTCGGACTTTAAAAAAAAAACAAGTGAACACACAAGCATTCATACAAATTTTGAAAAACAAAAGTTCTCAATAATATTGAAAAAACATATCTGTAAAGTTACTCTAGAAACTGGACGATTTGTATTTGTCAAAAAAATGTGGCTCACTGTAGATAAAACGATTCTTTTTTGAAACCTGGTTTGCTCTTAGAGATTGGATGCAGTTTAATAAATAATAAAAAAACAAAAAGATTGGATGCAATTTAATAAATAATTAAAAAAGAACAAAAAATAATACGCCTGGTGGGACTCGAACTAATCGTCTGCTTAGAAGTCAGACGCCTTATCCATTACGCCACAGGCGCCGATTGATTTATTCTCTCCTTAAAATTTATAGATACAATAATTAACTGTTCCCGTATAGATACGAGCAGCAGATCTCTCTTCGGTCATCCTCTACGCGAGCGGCCGCTTCCCCCATCCAGCCCCGCACGACGTCGCCGGAACCGGAGAAGGGAAGGGGAGCGCGAGATGGAGAAGGCCAATAAGCTCAGCGCTGGAGCGGGCGAGAAGGCGACCAAGAACAGGAGCCACGGGTCCACGGCGCTGTTCGTCGCGGTGGACTACGCCTTCCTGCTCGCCTTCGCCGGCTTCCTCGCCTACCTCGTCGGGTCGTGGATCCTCCCCTCCGCTGCCTAGACCGGTCCGCGTTCGTGGATTTCTCTTCTTTCTTCCACTTTTTTTGTTTTTTGCTTGGAGCCGGTGGCAGTTAGAGCGCACCGAGATCTTGCCGGGCGGCCGGGTGGTTCTCGTCTCGATCTGATGCCGCTCCCGCGATGTAATCCGGCCACATTTTGACGAGAAGAGAACTAGCAGTGTTTCTTGGCAATTTGGCTGGTAATGTAACAAACCTTTGCTTGTTCAATCGCTATCTCTGCTCGTGTTCGGAGTTTGCTTGGGCATTGATCTGGCATTCTGGCGTTTGTGTGGCGATCTTTGATGCCTCCATGCTGCTGACGCCAACTGAAAGTAAATCCGTCAGCTAGCTGGATCTCAT
Organism: Miscanthus floridulus; assembly: GCF_019320115.1. Lineage (NCBI taxonomy): Eukaryota > Viridiplantae > Streptophyta > Magnoliopsida > Poales > Poaceae > Miscanthus > Miscanthus floridulus. The sequence continues at coordinate 20,601 of NW_027096386.1, read as the reverse complement.
GCTTCGTTTTCGATGTATGAATCTGTGATTCAATACCTGAGCATGACTGATATACTGTGCTTTAAATATCTACCTTCGTTCATCCTCTCACTTGCCTGGAACATTAGTTGAATAAACGTGGTCGTTCTAACTAGCCTGCACTATTAAACCAAAATTGGATCGAAAATGTGCACTGAGATGAAATGGCATTTCAGCAATTTTGGTAGCTGGAGTTATTCATCTTTTGCTCCAACATCAAATGAAACAGGAATTCTTTTTTTTTTCATGAATGAATACTGTTTGTCCTTCGTCTTACAGTGTTCCCACCATTACTTATTTGGTCATGAAGTCAAATTGTCAAAGTAGACTCTTATTTAGCTTTCATCAATCAACTTTGCACGGTTTGGCCAACAAATGCCATAGGTTCTCTTTTTGCCGAGAGAAACCTTTTAGCAGCTCTTTGGTTTCTGATTTGCTTCCTATCAGAATTGCACGGTGCTTGAGTCAACAATAGCATAATTTCAGCCAAAACACACCTCTTCAATTTTCTTTGCAAGGCTACATATAAAGACCCGTACCATATATACATCCGGTTGGCCGTTGCATCCAAAGTAGCATTGCTCTGCCTGACTAGTGACTGCCAATTCGAAGAACAATTCAGGAGGCTACTGCCTGATAGCAACGATCAGATAGCACATGTACATCATATCTTTGAGAGGCCCTGTAGCTGTGCTCCTTTAGGAGCTGACATACAGATATCCACAAAAATTATGACAATATACACGGATGACTGCAATGGATGGGATCTTCTCTCGGAGCTTCTAAGTTAGCGCCACTTGAACAGTCTTCACGCCTGCAGCTCGGCCTGTGAGCCGGACATTCACAGTGCGGCCAACGATCTTGATGAACTCGAGCTCGCCACCTCCTTTGCCAGCAAGGTATGGCCTAATCTCAGCTAGTACCTGAAATTTGGTTTAAAGGAGTCACCAATACCTTAAGATATCCCTCTTAATATTTTATTTTATCTGTAAGAAGGTGAATCATGTAATGGTGCAAATGGTGTAGAATGATCCCAGAAGGAGGCAAGGTATAATGTTGGAGCGATTATTGGCATCAGGATGATAGAAATAATATCACTTGATCACAAAGAAAATAAGATGTCTTTATCAATTCAGATTCAGGGTTTTAGATACGCTCCTCGTTCCTACAAAGTGAAACTGATAATTTCAGTATTTCAAACCTCATATTTATATAAGCAGGACCTGGAGTAGCGAGGGTGTTGCTCCAGGTATAGAGCTCTCAGGCAAAAAGGTTCAATTCAAACAATGTAGTTTCAGAATGCAAGTCCAAAACTAATATATTGAAGAAAGATGTCCTCCAATGTTCCTAAAACTACTACCAAGCACTAAAAGTTGCACAAACTAATGGTCTAAGATCGGCTATCAATCAGATACTTGTATTTGTTTAGACATTTAATTGAGATAGCTAGTGCATCAAATCAAATTCAGTACAATCGTCCCTTTCAGATAAAAAATCAGTGCCAAGCGGTGCTGGGCCTATCGACCATTTACAGTTGAATCACCTGCAGATGCAGGTTTAAGTGATCACAGGAGTCACCCTAACTAATGTTTATTCGTGCAAATCATCTACTAGCATGTTTACAAGATTCATTCAGAACATTAAAACAAAACAAGCCTGCACGGTTGGCAAATACCTTCTGAACATTTGCTTCATTTAGCTTAAGCCCCATCTCCTTGTCTGCAACACGTTCGACTGCGCTGATCTCTGGTATGTTCTCCATCAAGCGTCGCTGAATGCTCATCTTCATCGTCGTCACTGAGCTTGGACACGATCCACGTGCTTCCTGCAGCTTCAATCTCACAACATTCCCGTTGATCTCGTGCAAGGCGACATCGCCTCCATCTGCTATCAGATACGGGCGCACTTCATCCAGAACTGACTCGACATTTCCAGTGGTTAATGGCAACTGCACCACTGTATTCAGGCCGGCGACGGCTCGTGCAACTGCTTCGCATGCAGAACATAAAACAGCTATAGGTTCAGTTGACCTCGTAAAAGGGCAAGGCAAGTACTGAATTGTTCAGATCATTCAGATGAACTTGCTCTATCAGATTCCGAGCAGAAATTCAGCAAAACAGTTTGCAAGCTAGAGGCAACTATGAATTGATCGTTTTCAGTCATCCAGAACCACATTACAAGCAGTGCGAAACAATGTAATTATTCAGCTGAATCATGTAAGAATTCCTCGTCCTATGGAGGAGCTCTGAGAGCATGCTTAGCGAACATCTCTCATCTCTGCTGCAGGAAAGCTTTGCAACTGGCAATTGCAGCCGGCGATGAGGGGGGAGGCCTCACCTTGCGGACGGCGGCCAATGGACGTGGCGGCAACCAATCATGGCGCAGGACTCTCACGCGTCCACGACACGACACGCACCTCCACGCCGAAACATCTCGCCCAGTTAGCATCATCACATTCCCAATCCACGCCGAAAGTACAAAGGGAACAGAAGCAAAGAGGAAGCCTAGCCCAAACCATGGACGAGGACGACGAGGAGGAGGAAGCGGCCGGAGCCCACGCCGACACGGCCACGGCGGCCGCCGCCGACGTCGCCATCCCCCCTCACGCCCTCAGGGTGAAGGATTCTTCCAATCGGCCGGCGTGGGGTGTCGAGACGCTCCCGCCAGCTGCCACCGCTCTTCTTGGTGGCGGCTGGCGGGTTGATTAGTATTGTGCCGCGATTCCTGGGCTCGCCGGTTTTCTCTCCCCGGGCACGGCCGGCTCGTCCGGCCGTTTGTCTTTTTTTTTTTTTTTTTTAAGACTTGGAGATTCATTCATTCATTGGGAGCAAAATTATAATCTGCAGTCAATGCGTCTAATACATAAGCTGGAGCATAAGTCCACAAACCAGCTCGTGTATCAACCGTGACCCTCTTAGCTAACGAGTGTGCTACCTTATTATAATTCCTGGGTATAAAGGAAAAATTAAACTCAAGAAACACTAGGCTTAGCTCCCGAATCTCCTGCAGAACCGTCGCAATGGTTGATCTCTGACTAGATCCCGCCTGCCATAGCTGAATGAGTTGTTGGCAGTCGGATTCCAGCCAGACTCTCCAAGCTCCAAATTGAATCGCCAGTCTCAGCCCATCCCGGCAGGCTAGAGCTTCGACAATGAAGACATCAAGACATTGATCATACCACTTTGCACTGCCTCTGATGAAATTACCAGAGCTATCCCGGAGGATTGCCCCGGTAGCTCCCTGCCCTGATCGGTCATAGAAGGCCCCGTCTGTGTTGCACTTGAGCCAACCATCTTGAGGACATTCCCACCTCGGTTGCTGAGTTGCTGGTCGAGGTGGCGTTTGGTGACGGGTTGCTTGTCCAAGATCATAGGCCAAGTCCGCCACCCACTGCACCGTCACCCGAACTGGCGGCAGTATCTCACCATGTCTTCTCTTATTACGCAGCGTCCAGAGCGCATACATTCCGATCATGATGATCTGTTGCCCATCTCCGATAACTGCTCTTCCCTCTGCAAGGTTATGAGCCCAGTTGTCTTGATGCAAGGCCAGGAGCTTCACACCTGTATTGGTTTTTGTCGCCTCCCAGAACACCCTTGTGATCGAACACTCCAACAGCGTGTGCCTAATGGATTCAGATTCCGCACCACATACCTCACAGTTTGCAATCGGCTCCACATGCTTGCGATGCAGTACCTGGCGAGATGGGAGGAATTCCTGAATCACCCTCCACCAGAACACCTTGACTTTTGGAGGTATCTTCAGTTTCCAAATTTTGCCCCATACTGAACTTCCGGAGCCATCTGCTTCCAAACCCACCGCCTCACCAGTGCGTGCCTCATCAAGCAATCCATAAGCCGATTTGACTGAATAGCAGCCATGTTGTTCTGGTTCCCAAGCCCACACATCTTCTTGTTGGAGTCTTGCCGGAGTGCGCATGATTGCAGCTGCATCCACCGGAAAAAAGATCTCCGTAATGAGGTCTGCATTCCACTGTCCATTATCTGACAATAGGTCGGCCACCTGCTCAACCTGTTGCCCGTCCTCCGGGGTGATCGGTTGACCTCTGAAATGGTCTAGGAGCCAACGATCCCTCCAGATATGAGTCGAGGCCCCACTACCAATCCTCCTAATCAGCCCCTTCATCAACACATCACGCCCGCACGATGAAAGGTCCTAATATGGCTAGAGGGGGGGTGAATAGCCTATTTAAAATTCTACAAATCAACTAGAGCAATTTGATTAGTATGACAAATAGCGTAATGCAAACTTGCTCTAGCTCTACAAGGGTTGCAAGCCACCTATCCAATAATCCTAGTTGCAATGATTACTTAGGCACACAACTTCCAAAGTAATTACTCACTAAGAGCTCTCAATCTTGCTACTCTAAAGAGCTCAACTAGATGAATGTAAATAATAAAGCAAGCTCTCAATTCTAATTACACTAAAGAGCTTGTATCAACTAGTTTGTAAGAATATAAATAAGTGAGTAAGGTGATTATACCGACGTGTAGGGGATGAACCAATCACAAGAAGAATATATAGCTAATCACCGGGAGAATGCCAAAGACAAGAGACAATTGATTTTCTCCCGAGGTTCACGTGCTTGCCAACACGCTACGTCCCCGTTGTGTCGACCAACACTTGGTGGTTCGACGGCTAAGAGGTGTTTCACAAACCTCGTCCACACGATAGGACACCGCAAGAACCGACCCACAAGTGAGGTAACTCAATGACACAAGCAATTTACTAGAGTTACCTTTCGACACTCCACCGGGAAAGGTACAACTCCCCTCACAATCACCGAAGGCGGCCACGAACAATCACTAACTCGTGTCGATCCTTCACCGCTGCTCCGAACCGTCTAGGTGGTGGCAACCACCAAGAGTAACAAGCGAAATCCGCAGCGCAACACGAATACCAAGTGCCTCTAGATGCAATCACTCAAGCAATGTACTTGGATTCTCTCCTAATCTCACAAAGATGATGAATCAATGATGGAGATGAGTGGGAGGACTTTGGCTAAGCTCACAAGGTTGTTATGTCAATGAAAATGTGCAAGTCAGCTCCCTTGAGCCGGCCATGGGGCTATAAATAGAGCCCCCATCAAATAGAGCCGTTATACCCCTTTACTGGGCAAAACGCGCTCTGATCGGACGCTCCGGTCAAACTGACCGGACGCTGAAGCCTCAGCGTCCGATCGTTTCCAGTAAGCTCCTCGAGGCATATTTTTTCGACCGGACGCGTCCGGTCCACCTTGACTGGACACAGACCAGCGTCTGGTGCAATACCCTCGGTACTGTGCAGACCCGTCAGTTTGACCGGACGCAGAAACCAGCGTCCGGTGCTTTCAAACCCAGCGTCCGGTCAGTTGACCAACGCCAGCGTCTTCGCGATCAACTCGTTTTCACTTCTAACTTCTTCACCCTTGATCCAATGTGCCAACCACAAGAATTTGCATCCGGCGCAATAGAAAATAGGCATTTCATTTTCCCAAAAGCGCTGAATCCCGCCCATCTCAACCCTGCAAACACCACCTCCTTTGTAGATGTGCCAACACCACCAAGTGTATCACCTTGTGCACAAGTGTTAGCATATTTTCACAAACATTTTCAAGGGTGTTAGCACTCCACTAGATCCTAAATGCATATGCAATGAGTTAGAGCATCTAGTGGCACTTTGATAACCGCATTCCGATACGAGCTTCACTCCTCTTAATAGTACGGCTATCTATCCTAAATGTAATCACACTCACTAAGTGTCTTGATCACTAAAACAAAATGGCTCCTATATTTTATACCTTTGCCTTGAGCCTTTTGTTTTTCTCTTTCTTCTTTTCCAAGTTTAAGCATTTGACCATCACCATTGTCATGATCTTCGCCATTGCTTCATCACTTGGAGTAGTGCTACCTATCTCATAATCATCTTGATAAACTAGGTTAGCACTTAGGGTTTCATCAATTAACCAAAACCAAACTAGAGCTTTCAGGCGAGAATGGAACGCCATGTCTAACTTGCATGCTTCTTCCTGGTGCTTGTCAGAAAATTCCCATCATGATAGTATCTACCTTTCAACACCTTGGCACAAAGGCTATCCGGCTTTGTCAGCAGCCTCCATCCTTGTTTACCAAGCATAGCGAGGTTAAAATTCCTCATGTCTCTAAAGCCCATGCCACCCAAGGGTTTTGGGTAGGTAAGCCGGTCCCATTTTAGCCAGTGCATTCTCTTGCTATCTGCTGAGCTGCCCCACCAATAGTTTGCTATGGGGGAGCGCATTTTCTTGTAGGTTGTCTTTGAGAGTAGAAAACAACTCATAGAGTAGGTTGGTATGGCTTGCGCGATAGATTTGAGAAGAACCCCCCTCCCTGCCCAACTTGCCTCCCTACCACTCCATGTGCCGATTGCTTTCCTGATCCTCTATAGTGGATCGCCCCACCGCTGTAGGTAGCCCTAAGTATTTTTCTGCCAATGCTTCCTGATCAATGTTTAGTGTCTCCCGAACCTCCACTTTCATCTCATCAGAGCAATTCTGGCTGAAGAAGACCGCTGACTTATCACGGTTCACCATTTGCCCCGATCCTCTACTATAGACATCAAGTAGCTGTTGCAGCCTTGAGGCCCTCCTCTGCGATGCTTCTGAAAAGACTATGCAGTCATCCGCAAAGAGTAGGTGCGAGATCCAGGGGGCATGGACACCCATGCGCACACCTCTGGATAGATACACTGGCCCCACCGACTTCAACAAGCATGATAAACCTTCAGCACAGAGAAGGAATAGGTAGGGGGAGATGGGATCGCCCTGACGATGTAACACCCCGGTGTTATGCCTGCATCTAGGCACTGCTAATCATACATGTCATGCATCATCAATCATCCTAATCCTACATGCATGATCTTGCATATAACAACTGAAATATTTCTTCGAAACATACGAAACATGATTGTGAAACGAAAATGGTACATACACTTATTATGGTTGTTTTGCTCTGATTCTTGCTTGCTAGTTGAGTAGAAACTGTTGGTTATGCTTATAAATCATCTAGAATGGTTTAGCACAATTTTTGGAGCAAGGTTTGTATTCAAATTAATTTAAAATTCTACTTCCAAAGTAAGTTCCCAAAATTAGGGTTTTGAGTTAAAATTTAACTTTGATTCGATAATTTAAAATCTAGATAGAATTGGACTTTGGTCATAAAAGCAAAGTTGTAGGTAATTAAATTCTAAGCAACTTTCATTTTTGGTACATTTTCAAAAGAGGTCATTTTCTTGCTCAAAATAATGTTTGAAAGATGGCATTTAAAAATTTCTTGAAAATAAATTGAAAATCTTCATTTCCTTTTTCCTGGGCCGCCGCCTCGCTTCTGGCCCGCCATCAAAGCCGGCCCAGCGAGCTCCCGCGCGCCGCGCGCGCCTCGCCTCGCTCGGCCCAGCCCAGCACCGCGCCGCGCCCGGCCTGCCTCCGCGCGCCGCGCCTTCTTCTCCCGCGCGCCGTGCCCGTCGCCGCGCCACGTCCCGAGCGCGTCAGGCGACGCCCGCCGCGTGTCCGCCACGCGCCCGGCTAGCCCTGACCGCGCAGCGCACTGGCGGACTTGAAGAGGAGCGCGCCCTGCTGCCAGCCGCACGCGCTCTGCCCCCACTCCTCCCGCGCTGCTTTTCCCTCCGCCCTCGCCGCGAGCCCGAGCTCCGCCCTCGCCGCGAGCCCCGAGCTCCGCCGGCGTCTAACTCCCTCACCACCGAGCCATTCTTCAATTCGTCGCGCCCGCAGCTCCGCCTCGCCTCCCTTTGGCTCACGCGCGAGCTTGCTCCGCCTTCCGAGCCCTGGGTAAGCCTCCCCACGTCTCGCCACCGACGGCCATGGCGCCGCCGTGCTCGGCCGCCATGGGAGTCGCCTTCCTCCTCTTCTCCAGCCCCGCCTAGCTGCCCTACCGCACTCACCATCTTCTCGCGCGTCGCATGCGCCCGCTAGCCCGCCTTGCCTCGGCCGGAGATGGCTGCCGGCCTCGTGGCCGAGCCGCGCCGCCGTGCCAGCGCAAGCGCCGGCATGGCCCTGCCCGAGCCAGGCCGGCCAGGCCAAGTGGCCGTGGGCCGAGCCCCGAGCCAGGCCGACTCCCCCTCCCTCGCGCTTGGGCCGCGCAGGCCGGTGATGGCCGTGGGCCAGTTCCATTCCGCAGGCCGGCCCAGTAGCATTTAAATGAATTGATTTCTATTTATTATTTGTTATTTGAAATCAAAAATGGTTTGAAAAATGTTTGGATGGTCAAATTTGCTCCAAATTTGTTGAAACAAATTTTTCTAGGTTCCTTATTACCAGATCTACTAGGGAAAATTATTGCATGTCATTTTTGGGATACTTTTCTATAGGATTTTATTTAATCTTGAATATTGCTGATAACTTGAAAAATGGGTATAGAAATATATAGGCTTCAGAAAAATATGATTTCAAGTTTGTTCATCTTCTTATGTCATGTACTTCCTAGGAAAAATATATTTCATGCATGTTCTGTGGAAAAATTTTGAGGTGTAGTTCAAGTACTTTTAATGGCTGATTTTTGTTATTTTTGCTAGGGCACAAATTTTGTATAAAACATGCATGTGATAATTTTTGTACAGTCATTATATGCTATGAAGAACCTAGGAAAAATATTATTTCTGTTGTTTGACACTTTTCATAGTACAAAGTAATTTCATGCTCATTTTCATGCTATAGCTTGTCATTTTTGTGTAGGATAGTTTACTTATCCAAATGCCATGAAATTTTTATGGTAGTCTGTTTAGAGTAGTATTATGCTACTGTAATTTTCTCAGATTTTTAGGAGCATCAGAAATATATGTTGCTATTCAAACCTATTATTAATTAGGGTTTAAGCAAGTGTCGCTTTAAGTGTGATTAAGAAATTAGTAAAGCTTTGGTGTATCTTTGAAGCATTTCATAAGATAGGTTAACTTAACATATTAGTAGTAGAAGAGAATGCAGTAGATGACATGTGCTTGTATTATAGTTTCGTGGATGATGTTGACTACCTTGCATTTAAACATATCCATTGCATTCATCTCCTTCGATGCACCGTTTGCATAATCACTTACGCGCATTGCATCATACAGGATCGCAAACCGAGAACCCAGTCGTCATAACCGAGGAGCCCGAGGAGCAGCTCGAGGCGCAGGCAGCAGGAAGTGCCAGAAGCCGACGAGGAGGACGTTGAGGAACTTCCGGAGTGCCCCGATCACCGTCCGAGCTCCTTCGAGAGAGGCAAGCCCCGGAGCATTTTCTCCCGGTTTGCAATTAATTAATTAAATGTTTTACTTTAAATTGATGCATTACGTTCAGGAGTTGTTTGCAACCGTTGCTGCATTATACCTTGTTTACCTTTGTTATACTATATCCTTGTTACCCTGGTATCCGCAGTCGAGTCAATGCTTAGCTGGCTTAGACCGGTAGAAGTCGGGTGATTTCCTGTCACCTGCGAGCTATAGGTGGTTACCTGGATCTGCTTGGATGACTATGAAGTCATGGTATAACTAAGGGTTAAATGAAGTTGAGACCGGACGGAGACTTGCAGAGTTTTGAACTGTAGTGTTTCCGTCTGTGTCGATTAAGGACCGACCGTTGTTGGGCCTCGAGTCATGTTGAACGCATGCCTTACATTTAGCTGGCCGGATAAAGTACCTTCCGACCGCGAAGCTGGGAGATTTTTCGGGCCGAGTAGATTGCCCGCAGCGCACTGTGCCGAAGCAGGTGTGGTAGGAAACGGGGGCGGGATGATAAGACCAAAGTGCAGTCGGTCGGCCCCCGGGTACATGTGGTTCCTGGCAAACTCGAGATACCTGGAAAGTTGGCTCGGTGATCAATATCTCACTTTAGCGGGTGAGTGAGGTTTGTGTAAGGAATAAATCACCAGCTGGTTAGGAATCGATTCGAATCGCCATCGCTCCTGGATAGTGAGCACTTGACTTGAGTGACTTCATCGTAGTAAATGTTATGGAACACTTGGACAGTTATAATGAATATGACGGTATGGAAGTTACTTAATGATCATTGGTTATCATTATCTGCTTAATCACATGTTTACTCTAGTATAGGTGCAAATCTAGTGGACAGGTTAATAATAATTAACTTGGCAATAATGCTTTTAGAAAGGTTCTTGAAATGCTAAAAATGCTTCTTTTGCAAATGAGTCAGCTACCCTACTATAAAGCCCTTCATAATCCTTGGTGTCATTTATTTTCGGTTATGTCGGGTAAGTCTGGCTGAGTACCTTCTCGTACTCAGGGTTTTATTCCCACTTGTTGCAGATGGGCAGATGTACTATGGCTACTGTATCAACTGCCTGTATCCTGCGATGGGTGATGCTTAGGACCATGGGCATGGTCATTCCTTACGTCTCATCTGATGCTTTTGTTGGAGATGATCATTCGCTGGCACTATATTTGAACTCCGTGTGAGTGTGTGTGGTTTTAAACAAATGACTTCCGCTACTTTTTATTTGAACTTGTTTTGTAATAACTATGTTTAAACTCTGATGTATCTATATGCAAACTTTTATGTAATATGTGATTGGTGACCGCTAAACTTATTACGATCATGGCTGGGACATGAGTTGGTTTGAAATCCTTCGTGATTTCACGGACTACCGGGTTATACGGGCTTAAGTTTGCTAAAGCGTCTGCGCTGGCGGATGATTTTCTTACTTAATTTCGTATAATTGGTCGGTTCTGTTACACAAGACCCCTCACAATCACCGCGATCGGAGCCGAAGACAATCACCAACCTCCGCTCGACGATCCTCGCTGCTCCAAGCCATCTAGGTGGCGGCAACCACCAAGAGAAACAAGTGAATCCCATAGCAAAACACAAATACCAAGTGCCTCTAGATGCAAACACTCAATCAATGCACTTGAATTCTCTCCCAATCTCACAAAGATGTTGAATCAATGATGGAGATGAGTGGGAGGGCTTTGGCTAAGCTCACAAGGTTGCTATGTCAATGCAAATGGTCAAGAGGGTGAGCTTGAACCGGCCATGGGGCTTAAATAGAAGCCCCCCACGAAATAGAGTCGTTGGCTCCTCAGTCCACTAAAAATCGGGGCGACCGGACACTGGACTCCAGCGTCCGGTCGCGCGATGCGTGCCACATGGCCCCTGCTTCAAACGTTGATCGCTCGATCTCAACGGTCGTCAGTACATTTAAGTTCTGACCAGACGCGCTGCTTCGAAGTGACCGGACGTAGGACCCTAGCTTCCGGTCGTTTCCAGTAAGGTTCCATTCGCGACCGGACGCGTCCGGTCACGCTCGACTGAACTCGCCCAATGTTTGGTCACTCAGCGTCTCCTCTGTGCGTCGCCACATCAGCGTACGTCAGCACTGACCAGACGCAGGCCCTGAGCGTCCGGTCATTCTTCGTGCCAGCGTCCTGTCACAAGACCGAGACTGCGCGCTCACTGCTGCTACTGACCGGACGTAGGACCCCAGCGTCCGGTCACTGCGTGACCAGCGTCCGGTGCACTATGTGAAACCCTGTCTTTTTTGTACAGGGCGCTGATGGTGTTTCGAACCCTTGCTCCCAAGTGCTAAACATAATGTGTATCACCTTTGTGCATGTGTGTTAGCATATTTTCACAAACATTTTCAAGGGTGTTAGCACTCCACTAGATCCTAAATGTATACGCAATGAGTTAGAGCATCTAGTGGCACTTTGATAACCGCATTTCGATATGATTTTTACCCCTCTTAATAGTACGGCTATCGATCATAAATGTGATCACACTCTCTAAGTATCTTGATCACTAAATCGAAAAGCTCCTATGAATTTCACCTTTGCCTTGAGCTTTTTGTTTTTCTCTTACTTCTTTTCCAAATCCAAGCACTTGATCATCACCATGGCATCACCATCATGAAGTCATTATCTTCATTTGCTTCACCACTTAGAGTAGTGCTACCTATCTCATAATCAATTTGATAAACTAGGTTAGCACTTAGGGTTTTATCAATTCACCAAAACCAAACTAGAGCTTTCAGACGGCGATGTCGCCGCCAGCTTCACCACCTCGGACCGCCGTGTCCGCGAGCGCACCTCGCCGCACGCACCCTTCGGCACCGGGGACGGCCGCCGCCACCGCCAACGGGAGAACGGACGCCGCCGGGCCCAATCCAGCCTCCTCCAACGCCTTCGTCGGATGTATGCGGTGCCGCCGTTCGTAGGGGACTGGTGAGGACGAATTGTGTGCCCTGGCCGCCGCAGCCCTACCCTCGCGCTCGCCCTCGCCCTGGCAGCCGCACCGCCGCAACACGATGTCAATCGGTGAGAAGGAGGAACAGAGAGACGAGAGAGGGTTGGAGTGGTCTGAACCTGAGAAAAATACGTGTGACAAACTATACTAATTCAATTCAATCGTCTCTATACTACTCAAACATTATTTTTTATTACAAATTTATCATTCTACCCTTAACTATGTAAAAGAAATTCAAAAATAGAATTAGCGTATTATTTTTTTTAGGTGTTGATCCCACTAATTTTAGTATGCACTTGGTGCGTATCATCCCACCATTTAGTACGCACTTATGCCTCATGGTGCCTCTCTAATTGGTTCCTCTCGGTTCCTCTGTCTTGTTAGCCGTTGGATCGCTCCTCGTGAGCCGTCCATTGTCCGACAACCATTGTAAAAATTCTCTAAAAATAATTGATTGATTATGATATCATTGTGTTCTTTCTAGTGAATGTATGCTTTGGTGTTCTAAGTTCTGCTGTAATCTGCACAGGTATGCAGTTCTGGACCATTGATGTTAAATCTTGCCTGACCAGCGTCTGCTTCTGATGGTGTGGCTACCTGAGGAGCATCTACCGATTCTGCCTTAGCTTGACAATTAAAGGCGTCCACCAGGACAGAGCTGAAAACTTGAAATGGCAAGACCACAACCCTGAAGTTGAAGTGTTGGTAAGAAACTCAGATAGGTGGATAAATGTTGTGAGCCACCTAGCTAAGAGTTTAAAGACAGATGGTAGGTGTTGGAAATGGCAGGCCATGCGGCTCCTTGTTATGAACCCCAATCAGGAATTGTGGAAAGCTCAAGAACCACTTTCCAAAATGGAAGAAAGAGAACGAATCTCAGTTAAAGGAGATAAGGTAAATCCGTACAAGGTTAGCAATCGTGATGAGAAATTCCAGAAAAGAGGAAGAAGATTGTGGAGGAAGAAGTGCTCAAAGTAGATGGCGCGAGACGAGTCGTGAGCTTTCCCCCTACATTCTTCTGATGTCGCATCAAGGACAAATAAATACCAAGAATGGCCTCACCATAAGACAACCGTCGGTGACAGTGCTGTTATTCTTCAGCTTAATCTAGGCAGCGTTTCAGAAGATTTCAGTGTATGACGTGGAGCGATGAACCTGAAACACAGAAGGGTACTTAGATGCTGATAATCATGCATAAGCGCATAGAGTTGCAACAGCTGCAATGACGCGTGCAGTAACAAAAGGTTGGTGAAAAGCATTTTGCTCCATTCACCTTTGATCGAGTGTCTGCCTCCATTGCAAAATGTTATGTTTCTCATTTCTTGCGCCTGAGTCTCCGACTAACAGTTAGGACTGACTTTGCATCCAGTTTTCAATAGTGTACTCTGACCTGAGGGCTGAGTTTTAGTACCAATCTGAATTATACACTCAGCCTGTTCGCTGGTTCGATAAGCCGTTTGTGCTGGTTTGTACAGTTGATTTACTGTGAGAGAAAAACACTGTACCCATAACTGAAAGTCTGAAACCAACGAGCGAACAGACTGACCGTGTTGAGACAGCTTTTGATCGTCGAAGTATCAACCAGTCCTTGTTTTTATATATTCAACTCAAAGCAAGATGTGAAATCTCGCACCCACAGATCGTCGCGTCTTTTTTTTCACAGTTTCAGATACTCTTTCTTATGAGGAACACAGGTTTCGGATTAAGGATGGCAACGGGGATGTACCGATCGGGTATCGCTGGAACGTTCTCTTCCTCGCTACAGAGAATTTATCATGTCCTTGTCTCTGTTAACTGTCTCGGGTATAGATTCTTGCTCATCTCCGTACCCGTCGGGCATCGGTCGGGTAACAGATACCCGACGGGTACTGCATACCCGATAAACAAGGACACTTGGGGTCGTAGCTTTGTAATCGGAGACGTTTCTTCTTTACCCGGGTATAAGTGTCGGAGTCTCGGAGATGCCGAGGAGAAGGAGCAAGGTTGCGAGGAGGACGAGCAAAGTTGGTAGAGAGACCGAACTGAGGAAGCGAGGGACACGAGCGCTCGTGAGGCACGCATGCTTGTGCTGCTGGCGGAGATGGTGAGGAAAAATTAAACTAGGGTTTCTAGAATACACAAACTATATATATAATTGTTCAGATTTGGGCCAAAATACCTACGTTGAGCTTCTTTGGGCTTAATACTCACATGACAGCTCAAATAATCGGGTTCTCCAACGGGTAACGTGGACGGGTAAAAAGGGAACGTTCCCGTACCCGCTATACCCGTCGGGGATGGATTATTGTCCATTTAGATATCCACGGGTAAAGCTATGATCTTATCTCCGTTCCCTAATAGATCAAATACCCGTCGGGTACTGGATATCGGGGCCGTTGCCATCCTTATTTCGGATACTCGCATGTCACCTAGGTAACCTTTTGTCCTACCGAGCACCAACCACCAAATACTGCCGAGCCGCGTCAAGACGGGAGAAAGCGAAAGCGAAACGGAGAAACTTCGCAGCGAGAAATTAAAAAACCGCAACTCGAAGCCCAACTTGGCAGCCGAACAACGGGAGCTCGACACCTGAGCGGCTGAGCGCCAGCGTACCCGCGGCTGCACGTAAAGCGACGGCGCCCTCGTCCTCTGCCCGTGCCCAGCTGGTGTGCCGAGAGCCCCGAAACCGTGGTCGCGTGGCGTCTGGCCTGGGGGCAGGGAACCCAGCGAAAAGAAGCCTGGGCAACTTGTGCAGCCACGCACGCACGGCGCACCAACGTTGTCTGTGCCCCTGCCCTCTGGGCTCCGCCCGGCTTCCGTGCGGCCGCGGCAAGTTGCAGACTTGCGGTGCTAACGACCTGGAGCGGAGCCAAAAGCGCACCCGTTGTTTTGCTGCAATCCGACGGCGCTTCGCTTTCGTGGCGCCGTGGTCCCCCTCAAAGGATAGCTTCCGATTTGTCCGCCGTGTCCGTGGTCCTCGAGCAATGCCGTGCCGATGAACCGTGCGGGGAACTAAAGATTTGTATACAGATCCAATGAACAGAAGGTACGGGACAAAAAAAATCTCGTGGCTCCACGCAGTGGACAGTCAGTTGCCACTTGCGAGGCGACATTTCAAAGTCGTGTGTTCTTTTGTTTCAGAGAAGAAAAAGAAGAGGCAGGGGGGAGACGGGACGAGACGGGAGAGTACACGGCTTCGCGCTGCTTTGGCTGACGACGGCATCGCCGGCCCCTATGTTGTGTGCCGCCGCTTACTGCCAGGAATTTTTTTTAACACATCTTTAAACTCATTTTAAAACTAACACCGTTTAATTTTTTTCAAATCTAACACTTTTGGCCGCGTCTATTCGCACGGCGCAGCGAATTAACGTTGTCGCGCCATGTATGGGGGCGCGGCGAGGCTGCCTACGTGGCAGCGACCAAGGCCGCTGACCGGTGACGTGACCAGCTCTGCCACGCCACCGATCAGGGCGCGGCTGTGACGCGCCACTCGCCAAGGCGTGACAGAGCAAAATATTTTCCTCCATACTCTAACTACTCATTGAAATCATTCGATCCACCGTGGAGGCCAAGGAGGAGCTTCATTACCTTGACAAGGACGAGGAGAAGCTTCAGGAAAGGTAGGGAGGAGAACGACAAGGGAGGGAAAATTCAGCGACCGGTCGTGGGGAAGCCGGGAGGCAATGGCGTGGCGGTGCGGGCTGGGAGGCGCGGCGACGGGGCAGGGTGGCACGGAGGTGGCTGCTGTGCGGCGTGGAGTGGAAGAGAGAGAGGGAGGAAAGGGACTAGGCCGCATGGCGAGTGGCGCGTCACTGCCGCGCCCTGATCGTTGGCGCGGCAGAGCTGGCCACGTCACCGGTCAGTGGCCCTGGTCGCTGCCACGTAGGCAGCCTCGCCGCGCCCCCATGCATGACGCGGCAGTGTTAATTCGCCGCGCGCGTGCAAATAGACGCAACCAAAAGTGTTAGATTTAGAAAAAAAAATTTAAACAGTGTTAGTTTTAAACTTAGTTTAAAAATGTGTTAAAAATAAAAAAAAATCACTGCGAGCTCGCCCGGGGGATGTTCCTCGTACTGTCGTGTGTTTCGCTGATGGCGACAATGGCGAATCGGTGTCAACACTGGCCACGTCACCGACGGGGGAGGTGAATTTGCCTGGTTTTTCACATTTGTTGAAACTTCACCGCATGTTATCATGCAAAGATCAATCCCTGCAGCTGCAGGGATCGAATGGACGCTCTTCGATGACTGAACAAACATTGCAGATTAGTTCGAGTCCAGAAGGCAGTAGTACACTGTGATACATCACGAAGCAGCGAAGGCTCATCCATAGCCAACTACACTTCGTATATACACATACACATACACATACACATACACATACACTGGTAGTAAATGATCGAACGGAAAGCATGGACAGCAGCATGTTGAGGCCATGATCTCCGAAAAAAAAGGGGAAACACACACGCCACGCTTACAGATTGCAGTATTAATAGTTGCAGTTGCACCATGTTTGGTTTATCCACAGAAGAATGATGCAATTCATTCATGAAAATGCTAGAATTAATATTGCTTAATGAAGCTGTTCCGAATGGCGATCGAGAGGCGCCTCTTGACGACGCCGGCAGCGAGCGAAGGAGATGGCATCCACATCTTGGGCTCGGGCGTCGGCACTGGGCACTGGGCACTGGGCAGGCGCTGGCAT
Organism: Miscanthus floridulus; assembly: GCF_019320115.1. NCBI lineage: Eukaryota > Viridiplantae > Streptophyta > Magnoliopsida > Poales > Poaceae > Miscanthus > Miscanthus floridulus. The sequence continues at coordinate 3,671 of NW_027096386.1, read as the reverse complement.
GCCTACATCACCAGCTCCGACACCCACCCCAAGTCCGGCCCGTCCTCCTCCGTGACCGCAGGCAGGACCGGCGCCGACGACGCCTGGGCCTTCCTGAAGCTGAGCTCCCGCATTGCGAGCATCAGCTCCTCCATCTCGGCGTCGGCGTCCGACGACGGCTCGTCGATGGCGTCGACCCACCTCCGTTGGCCCTCCACGGGAGACACCGGGGGCGACTCCCAGAGCGGCGCCAGGGTCGACTTGGGCGAGAGCGAGAGCGGCAAGCACTCGTCCTTGGTCCCGGCGCCGGCGGCGGCGCGGAGCTCGGCCACGGTGTGCGCGAAGAAGCAGACGCGGCGTCGGCAGGCGGCGCCCGCGCGGCATGGGCGGGTGCGGTAGCGGGACGGGTGGAGCCACAGCTCGAAGGTGCCGTGCGCGAACGGGCAGGCGAGACCCCGCGGGCACGCGGCGCCCGGGCGGTGCCGGAAGTCCGGGCACGGCTCCCCCGTGTAGGCGACGCGGCGCGGGTCCCGGCGCCGCGCGGCCTCGCCCGGGTGCGCGTACGGGCACGCCGTCCAGTCGTGGCTCCGCGCGCGCGCGCACCGCCGCACCTTGAACTCGTACATCATGAACTCGTCGTCCGCCTCCGCGTCCGTATCTCCGCCGCGGGCGGCGGAGAGGTACTCCCCGAGCGCCGCGAGGAGCTGCGGCGGGATCTCCACGGCGGTTGCGTCCGCCCACGACACGCCCAGAGACGCCGGGTCGAGCACCAGGTGCTCGTAGCTGTGGTGGGTGTGCTGCTCACGGCTCACCATGCCGTCGCTCACTGCCTCAGACCCTCACTCTGTTCAGCACTCGGTCCGCCTGGGTACGGTGGTGACGGAGAAGGAAAGGAGAGGAGTGTAGTGGTGACCGTGGCTTGAGGTGACTGGCGCGGGGTTTTATAGGTGGCGCGCACGAGACGGACGGGGTCGACGCGCGCCCGCGGTTGGGTTTTGGGCTGGGACGGCATCCGGTGCATGGCGTGGGGGGCATGGCATGGGCGGTATTGAGGGCTCTGTTGGTTGCCGAGCTATCGGAGGCTGGCGTGCGTGCCTGCGTGGGGGGTGGTTTTGGCGCGGGGCGGGGTACGTGGGGGCGCGGGGCGGATACGTGGAGCGGCGTGGAGGCCCGTGCTGCATGTTGCCCGCCACGTCGCGGCCCTCTCGCCGAAGGAACTGGGCGCCTGCCTCTCTCTCTCTCCATGGAAGCAGTTTCTTTCTTTAAGCATTTGCGGTTGATCTGTGGAGGTTTCGCTACGTCGATTCCTCCCATTTCTGGGACTCTGGGAGCCTGCTACTCGGAGAGCTGCGCTGTACGCCGTGGTCTGCTGCGCGCCCTGTTTATTTAGGCCGGATTGGCTGATAAGTCGTGGCTGAAGGTATTATTATTGACTGATTTGGTGTGAGAAAAAATAATGTTTGTTGCTTAAAAAATACGGTTTTTAAACCAACAAGTCCAATCGAACATGACAACGCACACGTACCCAGCTGCATCACATTTGTCTTTTTTATTCTACTGGTACTATAAAAAGCATATACGAGTACTTCCGTGCACCTTAAATACTACTCGCCGAGCGGTTCGCATCAGCTGACTCGGGAGGTTAGGAGCTTTCCCTACGGACATTTCCGCCCGCGGTAACGCGCGCTGAACCTTTTCCCCGTCTTTGCTTCGCTTGGCATTCGAGCGTGAAATGGTTGGATGAACCAGCGGCCGACGTCTGCAACTCTACATGCAGCGAATCCCAGGTGACGAAATCCTCCGTAATCTCTGTTCGTCACTGACGCATCGGAACAGCAGTCTCCACTGTCCGGCCAGTCTCCGCGTGCTCAAAGGCGCGTCCTTGGTAATAACTAGTGTAGGGCGCGCGCCATCGCGCGCATTGGTAGGGAGATGTGCTGCCGTGTGAATCCTTTAGAATTGTTTGCTGATGTTGATTACCTGTTCGCTGACTGTTGCCCTCTACGTAGAAGGCTGCAGTCCGGCATATTAGATCACCGGGTATCTGGACGAGATAAGAGGACGATCATCCCTGTCAGATAGAATTGTCTGACTAAATGAAAGAGAACACGTATGAAGGTTCAGTTTCAACAGGATCTTAATTAAAAACATAACTCACATGTTTCTAAACAGATAAAAAACATATAGGAGGCATAATTGAAAATTAAAGCAAAACTAAAAAAACATAAAGAAGGCTACATCACATTCATCAGATCAGAAATGAGTTTGGTATTTAGACATACCCAAAAGACAGAGACCTCTGCTCGTGTACGTACATGATGAGCAATGGCATACGCTTGTATATGTTTTGAAAAGGTTCACAACAGTAACAGAAAGCTTTGAGACAGGGTTAGGTTTTTCTTTTTCAGAACACGAACTGTATGTGTAAGTAAAAATAATACATACATACAGAAAGTGAAATCAAGGGATTAGAGACATAAGGTGGCAAAGGAGTTAAAGGGGGTTTTTTAGGCTACCATACCAAGCCCAAGGGAGGTCAAGGAGGAAGAAATAGAGTAGAGGATGGCCGCCGCCGCTGTCGCCAGCGATCGTCCCGATGCGGGAGCAGGGCGCCACCGCGGGGGCGGGGTCAGCGCTGTGCTGCCCCGACCTGTAGCACGGACAGCTAGGGTTTCTTGGAGCACAGTAGCACACACGGATCAGAGGGAGGAGGCAGCGCCGGGGGGAAGTGACGTCAGCGGGCACCGGGGGTGGGGGGTGCGGTCGCTTGGTCGTGGCCGGGGACAACCATCGCCGGTGGCCACGGGCGGAGCCGCGCCGTAGGCCGGGAGCGACGTCGCGCCCCGACCGCGCCTGGTGCAGTGAGCCGCGATGCTGGGCCGGACGGCATGCCGGGGAGGAGGAGGGGGAGGGCTGCAGCCACCGCGCCCGCCGTCGTCGCCGTGTCCGTGTCGCGCGTCCGCGTCGGGGCTAGGAGCGACGGGGTGAGAGATGAGAGGAGGAGCCGAGATATTCTGAGAAGTTTTAGGAAGAAGAAGTAGAAGCTGGATATATATTTGGTTGCCTGGCTTCGGACGAGAAGCAGGAGAGTCCAATGAGAAGCATGTGAGAAGCTGGATAAGGTAATAAGGAGAATCACGAGAAGTCGTTTTCGGTAAAATTTGCTTTACGAAATCTGGGTCGTCGGATGGGAGGATCGACTAACAAAATTTAAGGTGACGTGGCGGCTGCTTCCTTTTGAGAGGCGCCGAGGTGTGAACTGTGACGATGATAATGATGATGCGGTGCCCTGGGCCCTGCACTGCCACTGCAGTCTGCTTTCTGCCGGCGGCTCGGCAGAACTGGAACGAAACAGCGGCAGGCATCAAGTCGCGGCGCCGCGCCGGCGTCCACCGACCGACCACCGATGGCCCGGATAAGAACTATTAGCGCTGGCGCTGCCAACAAGTAGTCCAGGCAACGCATTCGCGCTGGATACTGGATAGGCTCGCGGGATTTCACGTGCGGATCGAAGGAGCAGGGGCGCATGCATGTTTCGCTGCCTGGATCAAGGCCGCCGCCGCCGCCGCCACATGCCCACGTTGCTCGCGTCATCGCGTGCTTTCACTGTGAAATCTTTGATCTTTCTCGGTACTCGGCAATCCTCTTTGTTTAGTCTTTCTTTATAGGCCTTGCTGGATATGTGAATGAGA